>NW_027468664.1:16714967-16719967 GCF_046254945.1 Alosa pseudoharengus
TCCTTTTTTCTCTTCTCGCATCTGGCTGCCCTTTCCTTGAACACACACACACACATACACACACACGCAGGCACGTATGCACACCTTCCCCAGGGCCCGCCCCTAGGCAGTTCACACACTCTTGCTTTCACTTTTGTCACTGAGCGCCAAAGCGCCAACTCACTTAGGAAGACGAGAGAAGCGTCTGCATGAGGAGAGGAGAGCAGAGGGTCCCACAAGGTATGCCATTCTACTGCGAAAGGGAGGAGAGGGAGGGATGGAGGGATGGAAAGAGAGAGAGAATGACTGAGAGGGAGGAGGGCAGAGGAGTGTGTGTTTGCACTTAACATGCGGACACACGTGGCACTTCCATTAGAGTCTGTGCTACTGCAATGTCCCGTGTGTGTGTGTGAGACAGAGTGAAATGGAGAGGTAAAAAGCAGTCTGACTTGGTAGCCCTTTCTCTTCCGTGCTCAAATGTGACAGTTTCCTCTGTGTCTGTCTGTGTGCGTGTGTGTTACATAAAGTGCCGTGTGTTAGCCGTTTGTCATGTCGTCTTTCACTGGCTTTCACTGTCTGTCTTGAATACTGGTGTGTGAGAGGTGTGTGAACTTTGCACTCATGTGTCTGTGAGGGTGTGCGTGTCTGTGTGTGAGTGAGTGTGTGTGTGTGTGTGTCGGGGAAGTTCGAGTAGTTTCCTGCAGCCGGGACCTTAAGAAGGTTTGTTTGGACAAGCTGAGGGTCAAGTTTGATTGAGTATTACATGGCTGCCCCACAGGCTATGGTTTTTGTCTGTGGAAGAAGGACCGTGTAGCCGTTGAGCAGTTGATAATGATCAGTGTTCTCCTACCATCCGCCCCTGTCGGTCCAGTAATGTTTGTGTGTGTGTGTGTGTCTGTGTGACTGTGTGTGTGGTATTTCTGGTTAAACCATCCTTCTCTGTTCACTTGTTTTGTGCAGATGTCAGTCATCTACTTAGTACGCACACGTTACACGTACACACACACACACACACACACACACACACTAGGTGGAATATTAACTGATGGGCATAAAACGGGCAAAGAGGGAAAGGGGAAGGAAAGTAGAGGGTGGAGTGAGCGCGTGTGTGTGTGTGTGTGTGTGTGTGTGGTGGTATAATCATGCCCTGATCTGATTACCTCTCCTTTCAACCGCTGTATAAGGCTTGTCAGCAAATTGCTTGTGGATTAGCCAGTTGCCAGGAAAGGTGAACTTTCCAGTTTGGCATATCTAAAATTGTGGAAGTGCGTGTCAGTTGAATGTGATGTGTGTGTGAATTTGTGTATTTGTGTGTGAGGAAGAGACTCGATCCCCTGAATCGTTATATTTCTGGGAATCCTCCTCATTTTTTTGTGTAATGGTGTGTGTTCCCCACAGATAGGCAGTCCTTCAGTTAAGATTGTGTTGATCCTATGGACACACACACACACACACAGACAGGGCTGTGTGGATGTTGCTGGCTGGATTGGGGAGGTGCCTGTGCAGGCTTGCCCTGCCAGTTGTATCGCCCTTGTTTTTAGGCATCTGCCAGCTCTGCTATATATGTCAAGCATGTAACAATGTGCAGAGGCGACAATGCCACACTCTCTCACTCTCTCTCGCTCTCTCTCACTCACACACACACACACACACACAACAAACACACAGACATATACCATGCTGTACCATATCCACTGCATCATAAAACACCTGCACATTTCTCATGTTTCACTCTCTCATTTCCTTTCACTGTGCTGTTTTCTATTGTTGTCAAACCTGTTCCATGCCTGCTCGCCCTCTCCTTTTGTTGCCAGACCTGTTCTTCTGCCCCTCTGCTCTCTAACTCCCCCTCTGCCGTCTCTCTGTGTCCCTCCAGCAGACCGGAGTCAGTAGAGGCCAGTCCTGTGGTGGTGGAGAAGTCCAACTACCCGCACCAGATCTACAGCAGCAGCTCCCACCACTCACACAGCTACATCGGCCTGCCGTACGCCGTGAGTACCACGCACACACACACACACACACACACACACACACACACACACACACACACACACACACACACACTGCGCTCTCACACTCTCATACTCAGTACACCCTTTTGAGCTTTTTACACAGCACTGGTTTTCTTTCTAGTTTGCTGTGTTTCTGTGTCTGTCCCTTGCACACTCTCTCTCCTCTCCTCTCGCTTGGTCTTTCCCTTTTTACTTCTGCTTTCAGGACCCTTTTTAACTGTCACACTTCGATATAAGAGTCTGAACCAGTTAAGGGCTGGAGGATCCCCCCCTTCCCTCTTTCTCTTTCTCTCTCACTATCTACTCCTTCAGTCTTTCTGCACATGTGCAGAAGCAAGCCACCTCCTCCTCACTGACAAGAACAAGTCATTAAGCTACTGTCTTCCTTTCCCCTCTCACCTCACCTAGTACATGTCAAGTTGCAACTACTTTAACCTGAGTAGTATGAATGCGGATATTAACCTGTGTTCCTTTCTCTCTCTACCGCTCTCTCTCTCTCTGTCTGTCTGTCTGTCTGTCTCTCAATTCAATTTCAATTCAATTCAAGAAAGCTTTATTGGCATGAACGTTTCAATAACATTATTGCCAAAGCTCAAGTACATGTACACAAAAATATAAATAAAATAATGACTGTCTCTCTCTGTCTGTCTGTCTCTCTGTCTGTCTGTCTGTCTGTCTGTCTGTCTGTCTGTCTGTCTGTCTGTCTGTCTGTCTGTCTGTCTGTCTCTCTCTCTCTCTCTCTCTCTCCCCCTCCCTCTCTCCCTCTCTCTCTCTCTCTCTCTCTCTCTCTCTCTCTCTCTCTCTCTCTCTCTCTCTCTCTCCCCCCCACCCTCTCCATCCTTTTTTTTTCTGGGTGGCAGGACCACAACTATGGGGCGCGTCCCCCGCCCACGCCCCCCGCCTCCCCCCCTCCGGCGGTGCTGATCCGCCCGGGCGACGGACTCCTGCTGGGGGCACAGGACGAGGCGTCGCGCGGCACCACGCTCAGCACCTCCGAGGACGGCAGCTACGGGGCCGACATCACCCGGTGCATCTGCGGCTTCACGCACGACGACGGCTACATGATCTGCTGCGACAAGTGCAGGTGAGGTGCCACGCCACTGGACACATTGCCCGTAGATAGAGGAGAGAGGAGGGTTGGGTCCACAGTTAGTGGGGAGACCGGTGGATGGATGGAACAGATTAAGCTGATTGAGTTGCCATGGTCGTTTTTGGGTCTGGGGAACAGGCAAGAATAGTAAAGAAGAGTAACGATTGGGCACGTGAGAATGAGGTCATGTTATGCTTTGGCGAGAAGGGTTGAAAGAAATAGCCAAAGATAGAAACTGGCTGTATTGAAATGGGCAACAAGGAAGAGATTGGACATTGGAACTCGAGGCATGCTGAGAGAGGCATGAGTCGTGGGATGTAGGCATAATAAATGGACGAGAAGTAGGTATGGGGGAGTGGCTGTGGGGCTGTCTGACCAGCGGATGGCCTGGGTTCGATTCCTGAACCCGCTGTGACAAGTTTGTTTCGCTTTGGACAAAAGAGAGTACTAAATACCAGTCACTTTACTTTAGAAGGAGCAGAAGCTGTTCTATATTATGGTGGAACCAAGGAATCTGGTATGGAGGCAGAAAAATGGACAAAAGCTTGCAGCAGAGAGCACCTAGATCAGTATCGGTGCAGGTAACGAATAACACTGGACAAGACCGGGGCCCTTCTGCTCAGTCACCAACTCTACGAGGGGGGTGTGTGTGTGTATATGTGTGATATGGTACGCTTAGTTTTAGTGTCTGTGAACCGTCCAGTGCGGTTATCTGCTGTCAAAGCACACGTCACACAGTTACTCTCGGCAGCCTCGCGCTTCTGATAAGCCAACCACGGCGTGACCGATAGCCCACATTCTGTATTTACAAATGGCCCGACTCTTTCGTTCAGAAATGCGGGAAAAGTGGGTTGACTAGCTGACAGAATGCAGTGACTGGCACCGGAGAGTGTAGAACAAAATGAGAACAAAGATGACATTCATTCAATTTTTTTTTTTTTTTAGAAAGAGCCCCGTGTAATATGTTTGATTTGAATCTCATTTCTCGTGTTTGTTTTTTTTTCTTTCATGTACACTCTGGCTATCTCTCTTTGCCACACAACCCCCCCCCCCTTCTCTCTCTCTCTCTCTCTCTCTCTCTCTCTTCCTCTCTCCCTCTCTCTCTCTCCTTCTCTTTCTTTCTGTCTCTCACACACACTCACCTCCTCGTCCTCCACCATGCTGTGTGTGTGCAGTGTGTGGCAGCACATTGACTGCATGGGCATCGACCGGCAGCACATCCCAGAGACGTACCTGTGCGAGCGCTGCCAGCCGCGCACCCTGGACCGCGACCGCGCCATCGTGCTGCAGACGCGCAAAAGGGAGAACATGTCAGGTCAGTCAATAGTCAACGCACACACACACACACACACACACACACCTCCCTCCATAACTTCCTTATGCAGTATCTAAACATAGTGACGTGAGTATAATGCGTTCACAGAGTCGTCCCGCAGTAAACATTAAACTGCTGCAATGTGCAATTGACCTTGTTTTCACCTGAGCCATGCGTCCACCAGTGGAGCCTTACTGTTGATGAACATAAAAGTGAGGCGTAGGCAGCTAGTGATTTATGACAACATGAAAAGCAACTATCTTTCATGCTGATGACTTGTTGTTAGTTTATACAGGAACAATGCCAGTGCCTCTGATGCACTAGTTAATTTTCCTCATTCCTGAATTCAACCAGCCCTTCCCACACTATGAGCAAAATAACAGCCACCAGAAATGCAACGGTCCTGTATGGAGGAGCTGACTGATACCATGATAAACAAACGGTGTTATGAGCTAGCTGATACCACGATAAACAAACGGTGTTATGAGCTAACTGATACCATGATAAACAAACAGTGTTATGATGCCGTGCATGTCCATATGACGTTGGATCAGCCAGGGGCTGCTCTTCCAGCTAACCTGACCTGATGAACTTCTTGACCACA
>NW_027468664.1:16727467-16744967 GCF_046254945.1 Alosa pseudoharengus
TCCAAATGCACAAAGAATGTGGAACAATCTAATGTGCAAATGTAACCACAGCGCACACACACACACACACACACACACACACACACACACACACACACACACACACACACACACACACACACACACACACACACACACACACAGATGTTGACCGTGTCCCTGTGCCTGTGTGTCTGCAGCCCCTGTGCGAGAGCGTGAAGGAGGAGCCAATCATGAAGCCTGTGACCGTCGGGCCAACGGCAGCCAAGGTCAGCCGCAACAAGCAGCGCAAGTCCTTCTCGCGCGGGCGCACCCACATCGGGCAGCAGCGTCGCCGCGCCCGCACCATCAGCACCTGCTCGGACCTGCAGCCCGGCTCGCCCGCCGACCCCCTGGAGCCGCTGGCCGCCGACGCCATCGACGCCCCCGACGGCTCCGGTGCCAGCACCGCGAGCGCTGCCCTCTCGGAGCCCGACGGCGCCGCTCTGCCCCAGCGCACGCCCGACGCCAGCCCGCCCCACAGCGGCTCGCCCGCCCCGACGCCGCGCCACGGCAACAAGTATCCCAAAACAAAAAAGGTAAGGAGCGGTAATGACCAGAGTCCAAGTCCAAGCACACGCATCAAGACATCATCATCCAACTGTTGAAAGACAAATAACAGCATCGCATGCATTCACAATAGTGGAGTAGTGTAGCCTGGCTAACGTCAGACCTCATCTCATTGAGATGGGGTCTGGGAACTACAGGTTCATGTTCTCGTATTTAAAACGTGGTTTACGAATGCCCAGAGCCGTTTATTGGGCGCTACGAATGTCTTATCATATGCGTCTGTACGTAGCTCATAACCACTTCGGTGTGTCTTCATCCACAGAGATATGAGTGAGTGAGAGTGCTTCTGTACTAATACTCTCTCTTTCCCCCACTTTTTCCTCTATCTGTTTTTCCTCTCTCTCTCTCTCTCTCCCCTTCGCTTCCCTCCATCAGCAGCACTTAGTGAGTGAGTGGATGGGGTGCGAGAAGCAGGAGCGGAGTGCGTCGCGCACCCCCGAGCCTCCGCCGCCGGACCGGCCGCTGCGCATCAGCAGCGACCCCGAGGTGCTGGCCACGCAGCTCAACTCGCTGCCGGGCCTGGCGCTCAGCCCGCACGTCTACACCACGCCCAAGCACTACGTGCGCTTCTCCTCGCCCTTCCAGGCCCACCGCAGCCCCACCGCCCCAGGGCTGCCCACCGGCCGACGGCGCTCACGCGAGCTGCCCGAGACGCCGCCCACCACCGGCTCCTGCAAGAAGGTGCGGCTAACTGGCCAAACGCCCAGTGCTGGTCAAATACACCGGCGTCGTAGATGTTAGCAGTAGATGGTTAAAAGATGCACGAATGCCCATAAAGTGTGTATGTGTGTAGGTGAGTGAGGCAAGGCATTTGCTGCAGCATGTCTTTAGTTAACTTGTAGCAGGTCCATTAGAGTCCATTAAACTTTAGGTTGGAGGCTCATGTTTTAGGAGAGCAGTCTGCCTCGGTGGAAGTGCGTGCGTGCGTGCGCGCGTGCGTGCGTGCGTGTGTGTGTGTGTGTGTGTGCGTGTGCGTGCGTGCATGTGTTTGCTGTAGCTCATTCTTGTTTCCTCTGTGTGCAGCGCTGGCTGAAGCAGGCGCTAGAGGAGGAGGGTTCGACCAGCCCGGCCAGTCAGTCGGCCCTCATGATGTCCGGCGAGGGCCCTCTCAGCCCCCCGCTCAACGGAGACTCCGACAGCCCGCTCCCCTTCAACGGCAGCTGCACCCTACCAGGTGAGACAAGACACACACTCCGCAACAGGGTCAATGTGTTCGTAAAGCTGTCTGTGTATGAGGTAACGGTTTGTGTGTGTAATAACTGTTGTTTTTTTTCCCTTGTGTTTCTCCCCCCACTCGTCATTCCTTTCTCTCTGTCTTTTTCTGCCTTTCTCTTTCTTTCTTCGTCTTTCCTTCCTCCCTCCTTTCCTCCTTCCCCTCCTGCAGAGTTGCCCACCCCTCTTAAGAAACGGCGCTTGTGTCCGCTGGACGCCTGCATGTCGGAGAGCTCCACCCCTTACGGCTCTCCTTGTGCCACGCCCACCCGGGTCGACCTGCTGGAGATGCCGGGCACGCCCCTTCTCCTGGCCACGCCTCCGCGCGTGCGGCACGACGACCCTGGCCCAGAGCCCTCCCCCTGCACGCCCACCAACGCGCACGTTGCCCCTGGCAATTCTGCACCGGGCACACACACCCCGCAGGGGGCGCACACACCCTTCAACCTGCCACAGGAGGTAAGAACACACACACACACACACACACAAATCCTGCTTACCCTGTACAATACAGTGAGAGGTGAGGAGATGGGAGTCTAATTTATTGTGTGTGTGTGTGTCAGAATGAGGGGTCGCAGGACAGCTCCCCTGAAGGCAGCCGGAGATCCAGTACTCAAGAGGTTAGTTCCACTGGGAGTCTCTTTGTTGTCCTGAGAGCTTTATCAAATTCAATATCAGTGGGACCTTCTAGCTAGCCACTTTTTGACAATACATAGACTATGACCTGATGTATGTGTATGCAGTTGTTGAGCAACCCTGTGTGTGTGTGTGTGTGTGATCAGGTTGAACGTGCCCCATCGCTGCTCTCGTCTCCAACGGTGCGTCCCACTGTCCTCCCTGACCCCGCCGTCGCTACCCTGGACCTGAAGCCCTCCGGTGACCAGAGCCCCTCTCCAGAGTCCCAGGACCCGGCGGCAGCAGCAGCAGCGCCAGCGCCGTCCACCGACGAGGGAGCGGAGGCGTCCGCCGACGGCGGCAGCAGCAGCAGCAGCGAGGCCCTCCAGCTGTCGGACACCCCGACCTCGGCCTCGGCGTACCCGCCCTGGATGAAGAGCCCCGAGCGCGCCGGCGCCAGCGGCGGTGGAGGAGGAGGAGGAGGAGGAGCTGGGGCCAGTGGCGGCCTCTCCTTCTCGCCCATCAACTCCAACCTGCGCGACCTGACGCCCTCCCACACGCTGGAGATGTGCGCCTTCAGGCCCGACGCTTCGGGGCCGGGAGCCGTGCCTGTGCCCGTGACCGTTCCCGTGCCGGTGCCCATGCCAGGCCCCAACGCCGCCGCCGCCGCCACGGTGGTCACTGCTGTTGCAGTGCCCGCAGCCTTCAGCGAGGTGGCGCCCTTCTACCCCTGCGGCGAGGAGGGCGGGCAGCTGGGCTTCAGCCGCTCGCTCAGCGCAGACAGCAGTGGGGAGGGAGGGGGCAGCGCCCAGAACCCCCCACCCAAGAAAAAGGTGAGGATGCCTTCACTCATCTGCTGCTGCTCACGGTGTAAGGCAGCCCGTTAATGGTCAGTTGTCGGTTAGTGAAGTATTTATCAGTGGAGAACCTGAAGAGAATGGTCTTCAATAATGACCTGCTCATCCCCCAAATAGTGATTATTCTGGCCTGTCTTGTCTTGTGGAATGAATGAACTACGTCAAAGTCCTTTTAGGCAAGTCCCTCCACTCGGCGGCCATATACCAACGTTTTATGGGCACTCATCGGGCACAGTCTTTGGGTTGAACTGCGCGTGCGCAAGGCTTCACGACACCAATCTTGCTCCAGCGGCGAGATCACAACACATGATTGGCACGATGTCTTCACAACACACCATATGATTGGCTCAATGTATTCACATGTTGACGTTTTGCCGAGGAAGGGGTGGGATATGTGTAGACAACGGCCATATTGGCGTGACAAACTAGCCCCATGCATTTCTATGGAGGGTTTTTTGAGTGCTGTGTCTCCACATTAGAAAGTCTCTGACTACGTAGATTATTAATGCATGTTCCTACATTTCCCAGGTGTCTTTGCTGGAGTACAGGAAGAGGCAGCGCGAGGCACGGCGCAGCGGCGGCTCCAAGGCCGAGTGCAGCTCCCCGGTGTCCACGGCGCCACCTGTGGAAATGTTTTCCACCATCGCCATGGAGACTGCCCCTGAGCAGCCGCCGCCACCACCTCCGCCACAGCAGCAGCAGCAGCAGCAGCAGCAACCACTGCAGCAGCAGCAGCAGCAGCCGACTCCGGTGGTGACACCCACACCCACGCAGCCCAGCGAGGAGGGAGGCGACGCCCCAGCCCAGGGGGAGAGAGAGGGCGGAGAAGGACAGTGGTGAGTCCTCCTGCCCCCCCTCCCCACATAATCCAAAGATGCACTTCCTCAGGGTTAATGCTAGTTCCCACAGTGATGGAGTTTTTATCTATTGGCGATAAATCTAATCTAGATAAATCTGTTTCGGACGGATTTTATAGATTTATATAGATCTCTCTCTCTCTCTCTCTCTCTCTCTCTCTGTCTCAGGACGTCATCTACATCAGTGGAACAGGCCAGAGAGCGCTGCTACCACAGAGCCCTGTTGCTAAGTGACCATCGCAAGGACAAGGATGCTGGTAACCCAACACTCTATCTGCAGATTTTACACGCGCCACACACACACACACACACACACACACACACACACACACACACACACACACACAGTACTTTCAGATCCCCCTCCTCCCCTCATCGTCTTGCAACGAATGTGAAGAGTTTGTTTGTGTGTGATCTACAGATGGCGCAGAGGCAGAGAGTGGTGAAGGAGCACCTCTGAGGGACTGTCCCTCTCCCAAGAGCTGCAAGAGTCCCTCTACACACCCGGTGAGCCTTACACACACTCACACTCACACACACACACCTTTTCATGTGCACACAAAATAAATTCATTGGAAAGCTAAAAATACAAAGACATAATATCTAGCAGCTGCTACTCCGATTATAAATGTGGCACAGTGTGGCTGCAGAAAGCAATAGTTAAATAAGTCTCTCTCTTTGGCTCTCTATAATACTATACAATACAATACAGTTACAGTTGTTGTACATGGTTTTAATGCAAGTAGTTTATACTGTGTTCTGATCTGTGAAATGGATATTAAAGTCCCCTCTCTCTCTCTCCTCCAGCCGTGTTCCCCTGGGCCCAGCGCTCGTCCACTTAAGGAGGAGGAGTCCGACACCCCGTCCCGGCCCGCTCCCCAGCAGGCCAGTGGCTCCAAGACGGCCGCGTCGAAGCCGGCGCCGCTCACCCCGAGCAGGATGCTCCCGTCGCCGGCCCCCCAGGCCCACTACGCGGGACCCCCCTCGTCGCTCCTGCACTCCCCGAAGACGCTACCGCAGGCCCAGGGCTCCCCCTACCGCGGCCAGCGCTCCTTCCACGCGGCCCCGCCCCCCGGCCAAGCCCAGGCCCCGGCTCCGAATGCGGGGCCCGCGGGTGCGGCGGCCGCCACGGTAGCCTTCGCCCAGTACAGCGGCCCCCAGAGCGTGCCGCCCCCGCCTCCCCCTCCTCCTCCTCCTCCTCCTCCGGCGCCCCCGGCCTCGGCGGCCTACTTCCCGGTCCAGAGCGCCCCGGCGGCGGTAGCAGCGCCCTTCCAGGCCTTCCAGCCCGGGGTGGCGGTGGTGGCGCCGCCTCCCCCTCCGCCGTTTGCGCCGCCGCCGGGCTCGCAGCCGCTGCTGCAGTCGCACCACACGCCGCTGCACTACCAGGCGGCGGCCGCCGCCGCCGCAGCACCGCCCCCTCCCCCGCCCCCACCCCAGCAGCCCGGGCCCACCCTCCTGCACGTCAACATGCAGCCGCCGACGTCGATGCAGCAGCACCAGGTGCAGCTGCTCAGCTCCGTGCCGCCACCCCCTCCGCCGCCCCCACAGGGCCAAGCCGGCCAGCCCCAGCCCGTGCAGGCCGGCCTGCTGGCCCTCAAACAGCAGCAGCAGCAGCAGCAGCAGCAGCAGCAAGGGCCGCCCCCTCCTCCGCCCCCACCTCCGCCCCCTGCCCCGTCGTCGGCAGCGCCCCCTGTCCACCCGTACCAGACGCTCGGCGGCTTCCAGGCTCCGCTCCTGCAGCACCCGGCGGCACCCAGCAACCCCCCTCCCGTGGCCCCGGCCTCCTACCCGCCCCCCCACCAGCAGACTGTGCTCCCCCCCCCACCGCCGCCGCCTCCGCCGCCCCCCTCTCAGACTGCGCAGGCTGCCCCCCAGATCAGCGGAGCAGCGCGGGGAGCACCGGCGCCAGGGGCGCCCCCCTTCCACAGCGCCGGGTACATGGGCACAGGGTGGCACTGACTGCATCACAGACGAGGCCCCCCCCCCCCCAACCCCCTCAACTCGACTCGCTCCCTCACCCAGCCCCTAACCAATGTCCTTCTCTAACCAGCCTATAGACTCACAAAGAGAGAGGGAGGGAGAAAGAGAGAGAGAGAGAGAGAAAGAAAAAGCGAGACGGGCTGCCACACTTGTGTACCATAGCGCCCGTGCACCTTGCCCCCTACCCCCTTCTGTAAATATTTTCTAATGTTCCTGACCACGACAGCCGACAGAAAAACATCCGCCGAGAGAACGAGGAGGTCAGGAGGAGGAGAGACGGTGAAAAAGGATACCCTGACTAAACAAAGAAGAAAACAACACACACACACACAAATACACATGCACACACACACAGTATACATGGACAGTAACTAAGACAAAAAAAAAAACTGTTGAAGCAATCTCCAGAGACTTAAATGAGGTGTAATATGAAGGTGGACGATTTAACTCCCCACCCCCCCTTCCCCCTCCCCGATGCTATCCTCCCTCCCCCACCTTATCCCCAAACCTTCCAGTGTCCTTTTCAGGGCGCGACTCTTGTCTTTGACTTTGTTTTATTTTTGTAATATCTTCCTCTTTGGTGGAGAGTTCTAGCTCTGTGTCTCCCTTGTTTGTCTAGCGACCCCCCCCCCCCCCCGCACTTTCTGTATTGATGGACATTCCAACCTAAAAGCCCCTCCCCCCTGTGACCCGTCTTTTCCAACCCCACCCCTCCTTCATGTCTTTATGTCTGCACCGTTTAGTTTTATCTAGTGGCTCATTATAGCGAAAGAGTTAAAGGAAAAAACAGCTTTTTGTAAAGAGTAAAAAAATACAGAACGATTATTTTTTTTATTCCTTATGTAACAAGAAAAAAAAAATATCTGCTCACCGCTGTAGAGATTCAAAGGAAGAACTTAGTGGTAGGCCGCTTCACTGCCCCTAGTGTATGCACTTGAGAGAGAGAGAGAGAGAGAGAGAGAGAGAGAGATAGTGTGTGTGTGTGTGTGTGTGTGTGTGTGTGTGTGTGTGTGTGTGTGTTTGTGTGTGCATGTTTGTCAGTGAGGTGAATGTGTGGCAACAATTACGTCTGTGTGTGTGTCTGTGTGTGTGTGTGTGTGTGTGTGTGTGTGTGTGAGAGTTGGAGGGGGAGGATTTCGGGCTGAAGAGGGCATGCAGTGCAGCGGTCTGCTTGGCGTGGCCCACCACCGTGTGTGTGTGCGTGTGAGTGTGTGTGGCCAAGGGGTCCCGGCTAGCCTGGTCATCAGCGGTTTATTTTTGAATATCAATGGTTATTTGTAGAAAGTGTAATTTAATTGTATAGGGTGTTTTACTCCGGCTTTACTCCAGAAACAGGTTGTAAATATTCGCTTCCTCTCTCTTTCTTTTCTATTGCTTGTACAATTCGCCTCCCATGCCCATTTTGGAATAAGGTTGTAAATAGAGTGCTCTCTTGGCAAAAGCTGAATGTTTCTGTGACCGTAGCACTATTTTTATTTTGTTTTTGTTTTAATTTCCTCCTCTCTGGACTATTCTATTTTGTCTTTTTTATTTCTCTGTGTGTGTGTGTGTGCGTGCGTGCGTGTGTGTATGTGTGAGTGTGTGCGTGTGCGTATGTGTGGAGAGCGACTCACAGACACAGCACTGGTTGGCTATTTTCATGGTTCATTATAATAAATCACTGTAATGACAGTTTTATACCATATTGGCTCTCTTGTGTATGTGTGTGCCTGCTGACTTGCGATTGTGTGTGTGGCTTTGTGTGCGGGTACATGCCTGCATGCGTGTGAGTGTGCACGTAAGCCCAGTAGTAATGGTTATTAACTGAAACAAACCTTAGCAGAACATCTTAGAACACACATCAGCTGTGTGAACATCTACCATACACACACACACACACACACACACACAAACCCAAACTGTTCATGATTAGCAGTGTAATTTAATCAACAGTTGCAGTGGAAATGTACAGTGGCCAAAAGTACAAAAGCAAAATAAGGCCTTGAGGATATAATAGAGTATTAAGGCAGCCCAGGCGACGCATTACTCATTGAGTTGGCATAGCAATGCAGAGGCTTTGGAGATCCAGTAGTCACTGGGTCGGTTGGAGGGCAGCATCACCGTGATGACAAAGTTGGTGGAGTGACCTGAGAGAAGAGACGAGTGGATGATCATTACAGCCATAGTCACATTGACCACTAATGTCAGTGTCTGTATGTCTAAGTTTGCCTAGCAGACATTGCATTTGTGACATACATACATAGATGCTTATAGTATACACAGTACTTAGTATAGTGTATAATACAGAAAATTAAACTTGATACAATTCAGAAGAATACAATTCTTACAGTTGAGAATACAACAGAAATGTTGACCGGTAAGTCAAGAAGGGTCAACCCTTATGTTGAAAATCAATGCAGTTTTAACCCTGGCTGTGTGTGTGTGTGTGTGTGTGGGGGGGGGGGTGGTGGTGGTGGTGGTGGTGGTGGTGGTGGTGGTGGTACCTGTAGTGGAGAGGGTCCCTGCCCTGATGGAGGTTTTGTAGAGCGGCGCATGGTACAAGGAGTCGTCGGGCACGTAGTTCTGCTGCGGCTCAAAGTGCACCACGGGCAGCATGGCGTTCATCTCCCGCGTCAAGGCGTCCTGGATCACCATCTCCTCATCGTCCCAGCGGCTGGCGTCCATGAACATGCCGTGGACCAACACGCCGTCCTTCACCGTGGGTAGCTATGGCAACCAGGTGAGCAACATGCAGTTAAGACGAGTCATGCAAATTTATGCACCAACAGTCTATTTAAAACTTAAGTCCAGGTCGTCTCCATTCTGTGCGGAGACTCCTACATTCCTGCCTGTCAACTCACCTTTTGCCTGGCCATGCCTCTGCCAGGTTCCCCAGGACAGGCAGCAGGGTTGAGGAACCCAGCACGTCTCCATTCGGAACCATTGTCTTTGATTTCTTTTTGGAATTTAATTAAATCCGGCCAAGCCACCAACAACAAAGCTCTTCTGTTCAAAATGTTACTATGACGATTCCCTGTGATAAATATACTGCTAATCCAGGAACAAAGGAGCCTCAGAGGTCTAACTTGTATGGAACTCCTAACCCTGACCCCCTCCCCCCAACCCCCTGTCTGGTCTCACCTCGTGGTCCATGTCCAGCTCTGCGCCAACCGCTAACCCTTTCTGCTGCTCAGCCACCAGCGCCTGGTCCCGGTACACAGGCACCATGTTGAAGCAGAAGTTGAGCTCGTCGATGGGAAGGTTGTACTTGCGAGCGTGGTTCTGCAGAGCTCCTGGAAAGAAAAAGGAAAGAGAAGTCAAGGGTACTGGTGGTAAAACTAGCTGAACTTCACCGTGGTGAGTTTGACACAGCTAGGTGCTGGTGGTTGAGTCCTGGTGCTGTACGTGCCTGTGAGGAAGCCTTGGGGGAAGAAGAGTCCGGAGATCCAGAAGGATTTGGGCTGGCCCCGCATGATCCAGTTCTGCAGGGGAAACGGGGGAGCAAAATGACATGGTGACACTTACTAAAATGCTCAACAACCAGATAATAACAAGATATCAAGAGCTGTCCATTCCATCATAACTACTTCTACTACTACATCTTTCAGCATAGGGTCTCATCCTAGCTCACTGTTCAGGTGACAGGATATCGTAAAAAATGTAAGGTTAATGGATCAATCAATTATTTAGGGCAAATGTCAAGACTAGACATTTAAAACTAGGGGTTGGCATTCTGGAGAAAGATATTTGCTTTCAAGTCGACAGCCTATGAAATTACACTCCTTTCATTTCGCTGCACAAGAAGCAGTGTGTTGACAGAACGTGTATTGGATTAAATTTGTCGATTCTCACCCTTAAATACAGCAGGATGAACTTGCAATTCAGTGCCAGAAACAGTAGTGAATGAGGGCCTCACCTCGATGAAGGAGGTGCGGAGGGTCAGGTCCTTCACCCAGCTGCCCAGAGGCTTGAGGGACGGGTAGGCCGAGTTGGCCCAGTGGTCCGGCACCTGGTTGTTCAGGAAGCTGTTGTAGATGCGCTCCATCTCCTCCGACATCACCACCAACCCCGCTATGGCCTTCTGGAGAGTGTTCAGAGACGTCTACAGAACAGGGTTTACAGTACAAAGACGGGTGAAAGTGAATAGAGACTTCAGGTTCAGAAATACAGATGTGAGTGTGTAACAATGATACAATATTAGAATGCACCTTTAAAACAGTTCTGTTCTGGGGGCTGATTTAACAGTGTGAGTGTGTGTGTGTGTGTTTTTTTTTGTCCACTGTAGCTCACCCTGAGCACCCGCAGCAGGTTGTTGAAGCGGTCCATTTCCTGTCCGAGCACGATGGTGAGAGAGTTCAGCCGGCCACTGGCGTCTCGCTCAAACAGGGTCTTTTCAGCCTCCTCCATGTCCAAACCCACTGACCGAGATGGAGAGATAGAGAGAGAGCTCTTTGCTAGAATTGCTGTTTGCATATTACTACACTCTTAAAATGAATGTTTTGGAAATAACACAACTTGTGTTGTTTTTTAACACATCTGTATGTCCAGATAGGGACAACACAATTGTTTTAAGAGTGTACATATCGCCTATACAGTATACTGCTCATTTAATAATATTTAATATGATACATACAGTACACTGTATGATGATGAGGTTGTAATGAGCCTCGCTTCACAGTGAAATGCCCAAGCAAGTGACAAATTAACGACATCGCTGATACACTGACCGCTTAGAAGTATGTCATGTTGGACTAAAGTAAAAGTGAAAGTAAAGTGACCATTATTTAGCAGACATTTTCCTCTAAAGCAATATAGACTGGATTGTAGGACGTTAACACTGCAGCTGCTCCACCAATGTCCCCTAATCTAACCACGGCCACGTTTGACCAGTCCAGTCTGCGTCCGTGCTAACCTGGTATCTTGGCCAGGATGGACTCGGCCAGCTCATGCACGATCTCGTCTGTGCTCTTGCCACCACCCCCGGCCGAGGAGCGTGGCTGTACCTCCAGGATGGTGTTGATGAGGGTCATCGTCTCCTGCCGCTGTAGAGGGACAATGGACAGCGTCAGAAAGAGAGAGAGAGAGAGAGTGTGAGAGAGAGAGAGAGAGAGAGAGAGATACTGTTGTCAGGACATGAGAAGTTCCATGGTTTTAACCTCCCCGTCACTAAAGTAGGGGTCAAAAATCTAAATCTTTGTCTTTGTGAATTTTGCATTTTTGCCTTAATTTACTCGGCTCTCTGTGGTGCGACAGCATAAGAGGATCCACAATTGAGTGACAGAGTGTAAGTGTAAGTGAGGGGTGGAACAGACCTGGAAGGCCAGGTTGGCGTTCTCGTGCATGCCAAAGATCTCGGGGTTGTCGATAAGGGGCAGGTTCTCTATGTACCTCCTGTATTCCGAGAGACTGTCCGAGGCAAGAGCGTAGTAGATTCCTGCCAAGAGCAGTGAAGAGAGCAAGCAAGTGGTCAGTCAAAATACAGCAAGTCAAGCTCTCTCTCTACCTGTGTGTGTGTGTGTGTGTGCGTGTGCGTGTGCGTGTGCGTGTGCGTGTGCGTGTGCGTGTGTGTGTGTGTGCGTGTGTGTGTGCGTGTGTGTGTGTGTGCGCGCTTGTGTCCTGTACCTGATTCAGAGTAGGTGTACTCATCAGCCAGAGTGTTAGGACCAAAAAAGCGCTTGAGGATGGTCCGCAGGCAGCGCTGATCCCATGCATCGGTCACTCGGCCACCGTACGTGATTTCACCTGGGAGAATACACACACACACACACACAATTAAATACACAATGCATGAAATTACACACACACACACACACACACACACACACACACACACACACACACATAAAATATAATACAAAAATAAAATCACATGAAATCACGCATAGCATACACATGCACATGCACACTCATACACACATATACAGAGGAGAAATAACGTAATGTTTACAAGGATATTTTCCGTACCGCCAGTACTCGGTAACCTCGAGAAACCGATATCTTTGTGACAAATTGAGTCAGTGTGGACATGCCTCACACATCCTGTACTTGTGTACCTGTGATGTAGATGAGGGCGTCCCAGGGGACATGTCCGGCCTGGCAGTACAGGTTGAGGTTGAGCAGCGCACACTCGCGGTCACTGTCGTTAAACTCGTACCGGATGTTCCAGCCCAGGGGACCAAACTTCTTCCTCTCCTGTAGAGACAGAGAAACACGCAAGAGAAAAAAGATTGTTTCAAAACAAACAGCCATGTACAGTATGTGTCACTAACGCATAAGTAGGTCCAATGTCATTTGGGACGTGCCGCTCTGAAATGTAAGACAATCTTCTTTTCAACAATTAATATTAATAACCATATTTATAGTTACAGTAATTTACAGTAATATTAAATGATACGTAGTAAAGACACAGACAATAAACACTGTGTATCTAGAACTGTGAAAATGAATTGATTAAGGGGGGCTATGGCAGCAGCAGAATCTCTAACACATGTTAAAGTGCACACAGGGAGGGACCCAGGTTCGAATCTGACCCGTGGCCATTTCCCGACCCCACCCCATCTCTCTTTTCCACTCACTTCCTGTCACTCTTCACTGTCCTCTCTGATTAAAAAGCCTGAGGAAAGAGAAATCGGCTTCGTAGGCCTGCGAGAGCCAGACACACCTGAATGATGGCGTGGAAGAAGCAGACCCCAAAGATGATCTTCCTCCACTCGCGGCCCAGGATGTGCTCCTCAAAGAAGCTGGGAGTGATCTCAGTAAACGCTCGACGCACGTTGGCCCGAAGGCCTTTGGGAGGTTCATTAGTGACCTGAAATAGCACAATAGTAACTAATATACTGTACATATCTGCAAAAAAACTACAAACTACAAAACTGCATTTTTCAGTTCTTTGTTGCAAATAATATGTTTAAGGAATACAGTGTCCTGACGGAATATGTTCACATAAATCTATGCGCTGAACACAACATATAAGTATAAGTATATATACTCTTTTGATCCTGTGAGGGAAATTTGGTCTCTGCATTTATCCCAATCCGTGAATTAGTGAAACACAAACAGCACACAGTGAGGTGAAACACACACTAATCCCGGTGCAGTGAGCTGCCTGCAACAACAGCGGCGCTCGGGGAGCAGTGAGGGGTTAGGTGCCTTGCTCAAGGGTACTTCAGTCGTGCCTACTGGTCGGGGTTCGAACCGGCAACCCTCCGGTTCCGAAGCGCTAACCAGTAGGCCACGGCTGCCCTATATGGGATAACAATTACAATTACAGTTATTACAGACAACATTTGGCTTTGTTTTCTGATATCTGATTGATATGAACTCAAACATGTGGCTCAGAACTGGATTTGTGTTAGTACAGTGGATCGGCGGAATCTGGATCGGTCTAGTGTGTTACCTTGACTGAGTTCTGCAGGACGGTCACAGGGAACACTCTGGTAGGCATGGAGCTGAGGAAGAGCCGGAAGTTGTTGTGGATCTCCGTTCCTGGACAGAGGGGTAAGAGCACACCACCACTCAATAAGGTGTGTGTCTAATAATTACAACAACAATAACAACAATAACTGTGCCCATGCCGGTAGGGCTGCACAGTTAATTGATTTTTAATCGAAATCGCAACATGAATTAATGCACTTAGCTAATCTTAAAGCCTGCAATTACACGTGCAGCTCGCAACTCTGTCCCAATCGGTAATCTCATCACATCTATGATTTTTATATTCATGTCATCCACCTTGTGACAGACAATGAAGCTCATCTAACAGGAACACTAGGCATCCTCACCAATCAGTGGCCCAACGTAAAGTCAAATTTGCCATATTGAACTGAAGCTTGACTTTCAAAAACAACATGCCAAATCACAACACAATAGATTACAATATAATACAATATTTTCCTAATCACAATTGCAATATCTGTCAGAAAAATCGCAAATAGATATTTTTTCCCCAAATCACGCAGCCCTACGTGCCGGTCAAAACCAGCTATTTGGTTTCTACGTCCTGTGTGGCGATTCACTGGGCACGCTCTCCCCTGTGGCTCACCGATCTCGGTGAAGGTCTTGATGAGCTCCTCCATGGCCAGCATCCAGGACACGGCCAGATGGCAATTCTGCAGGAAGATCCAGTTGCCGGACTTCATGGCCTCCAGGATCATCTTCTCGGCGATGGGACCCTGGCCCTGACCCAGAGAGATGGACTCCACCCTGGCACACCACACACCAGTTACAGACTCTTAGAGAGATCAGGTCTGAGGTCACTGAAGTGACTGCTCACATGCAGCAGGCAATCCAAGTCATCTAGTTAGCTATATGTAACTGGCAGGACAATTACATTAACATCAATTAAATTTAAATATAAATAAATAAATAAATTAATAAATTAATATCAATAACAAAATAGTGTCATGGTGATGTACAGAGCTGCGATGCCTGAAAAAGCATGTCTTAAAATGTGTCATTATCACAATCACTATCATATGTAGCAGGCAGCATCAGAGGAATCAAAGTCATCACATTAGCTACAGTTGACTAACAGGAAAACTCAATTCCCATTCAATTGCAATATTTTTTATATAGCAACAGTAAAAAGTGTGTGTGTGTGTGTGTGTGTGTGTGTGTGTGTGTGTGTGTGTGTTTACCTGTCCAAGTATCCCTTCTCCTTGGCGAACCTCTGGAAGGCTCCCATGGGGTCGGAGCCGGTGCTGAGGATGAACACCAGCGGGGTGGAGGCGGACATGTCGGCGTACAGCGTGGCCAGATCCACCGGCGGGTTCTCCACAAACGTCTTCCCCAGGTTCACAATCACAAACTCAGACACGCCCATCACCACCTACACACACACACACACACACACACACACACACACACACACACACACACACACACACACACACACACCAGACAAAAATATCCTTGACACTTTCCCACCCACAACTTAGACTAGCATTTCAAACGACCACAGTCGCCTAGTGCTTGCTCCAGCTCACGTTGGGGGATCAAGTTCAAGCTGGGCTTGGTGAGGTGCCTTAAGCCATATTCATTCAGAGGCCACACTTGAGATGAAAAAAAATAAAAACCCAAACAAGCTCACTATCAGCACTACACTCAGATATGCATGTGCATATCTGTTCTCTCATTTCAATTCAGCTTATACTTTTTCTGGCTATCTGCCATCTTCACAGCCTAGTAGGCTAATCATCTAATCTAATCGGGAGACGGAACTAATTCCTGATCACCTGGTTGGGGCATGGTGGGAAAGACAAGGTGAGCAATAGAATTAGAACTAGAATAGATATAGGCAATGTTCTATGTGAAGAATTTCGTTCACTGCAAGAGATCTTAATGATATCTATTTACTATGAATAAATACTGTATAAACACACAAACACATGCCCTTAGTTTGCTGACAGGTGTGGACTAATGAAACTGTAATAAAACGTCCTATTCATTCCATGCCCTAATGAGTTGCTTTTGGCTCTATGGGTTGAGTTGTGTTGGGGTCTCTGTTGGGTGAGTTGTGTTGGGGTCTCTTGCATGCAAGTATAGTGGTTGTGTGTATGTGCATATGTGTGTGTCTGTGTGTACATTTGTATGGCTGTATATGTGTGCATGTATGGATAGTTTGGCTATGTGTGGTACTGTACAGTCTCTCCTACAACTCCCTTTATGTATACCCCCCCACCCCCCACTACCCCTTGTGTTTATTACCCCTTTTATCCTTGCACTACTGCAGCTGTGACACAAGAATTTTGCTGTATTGCAAAGTATATGCAACAATAAAACTTGAAATTGAATTGAAATTGAGTTGTGTTGTGGTACCATCTCCTCGGTGAAGCACTTGATGAGAATGAGCTTCTGGAAGCTGGTCAGCTTTTCGTTCCAGTTGATTCGGCTTCCTGCCGGCCGCTGCTCGTCTGGCGCTGATGAGGGTTCCGGCTCAGGCAGGTAGTCCTCCCAGTCAGTAGGGTTGATGTGCACCTGCACACGACCTGTGTGTGTGTGTGTGTGTGTGTGTGTGTGTGTGTGTGTGTGTGTGTTTGGGGGGGGGAGAGGGGTGAATAGTGAGAGTTCATCATGCTGTTCGGTGCCTCCAATGACTGTATACAGCATGGACAGCATGGCACCACGCAGTTACGTTTTGCAGAAATAAACCCAAAATTGCTCGTCCATATTGGCATAATTGGAGGCAGGCGCTGCGCAGTAAGTGCTTTCTGTAGCCAGAGCATGCAGTGCAGACAGAACATATTCATCATTCAGAGTCATTGGAGCCTCCTACCCAACAGTATGATAAACTCTCTCCTTATCTATTTCTGCCTAATTGCTCTCTCTCTCTGTGCCTTTCTCCCTCTACCCCACTTATAGCTTTCCTCATCACTTACATCTCATCATCATCATCTAGTTCTAATTCTAATTCTAAAAAATCACATCTACTTAAATGTGCTGCAGTGTGTTCCAATGATTTCCGTATAGGACTGGTGTTATGAGGGAGCAGTCATATTACCCAGGGGGCTTTGAGAGCATACCCAGATCGATGGAGATGGGGTAGGACACTATTTGTTCCTTGATACCCTTGAAGCACTCATGCCTGTCCTCCAGGTCGCAGCAGTTCTCCCAGATGAAGTCAGTCATCCAGATCACGTCTGGCCGCAACTCCCGCTCCTACATACACACACACACACACACACACACACACACACACACACACACACACACACACACACACACACACACACACACACACACACACACACACACACACACACAGTTACTCCTGAAGGGGCTGTACTTTTATGAGGCTGTGCTTTTCCTGTGCTGTACTCAGGATCAAAGGAACAGCAAGATACATACATACATACATTCATAAACAAATGTTTTTGTTCTCTCTCCCTCTTTCTCTTCTTCTAGTTCTCTTCTTCTAGGTCTCTTTCCTTGCCTTCCATTCTACTCTGTCACTTCTCAACAAATACTATTTCCTGCCTCCACCCCACCCTCACCTTGCCCATACCGTCAGCGCCCCTGAGGAAGAACGGTCTCTTGGTGTTGGTGAGCTCTCGCTTTCTCTCTCATTCTCTTTCTGTCACATCCACTCTTTCTGTCTCTCTCTCTCTCTCTCTCTCTCTCTCTCTCTCTCTCTCTCTCTCTCTCACTCTCAAGGAAACCGTCTATTCCCTCCATCCTGGCCTCTGGCCTCACCTTGTCCATGCTGACAGACAGTGACCCTCATTCTCTCTCATTCTCTTTCTTTTATCACATATCCACTCTCTCTCTCTCTCATTCTCTTTCTTTTATCACATATCCACTCTCTCTCTCTCTCTCCCTCATTCTCCCTCATTCTCATTCTGTTTTTTTCACATATCATCTCTCATTCTGTTTCTTTTTTTACATATCCTCTCTCTTTCTCTCTCTCTCTCTCTC
>NW_027468664.1:16747467-16752467 GCF_046254945.1 Alosa pseudoharengus
TCAGGCCGTTCACCGTCTCCTTTGACCGAATCCAGCGGTTAGCCTAAGGGTCGGAGTTAAAGACCATAGTTAGCCTTCACCAACGTGCTGGCTTCAACAGTATCAGGACTAATTTTGAATGAAGGTAGACACTGCTGTAATGGTACTGTAATGATTTGTTTAGCATATTCTACTATGGTGTGATACACTGTTCTTCAGATGTGTAACCCAGCAATATTCAATGAATCAATAATAATTTAAGAGCTAAAAAATAAAATGCAAAGAATACTAAAACCTAAGTTACTCAGAGATTTTAGAATGTTCTAATGCCTATTAGCAGATATTATTTCATTATACCAAATTTTAGAGCCCTGTGATTCAACATTGTTTCCATGGAGATACCTGGTCCTGAGGGTCGATCATTAATGGCCAGCGACGTCCACGTGTCACCAAGATGCCGTTCTCTGTGGAGACAGTGTCCCTTGGCAACCCCTCAGCGTTCCATGCGCGGATCTCGTACGGGTCCCCCAGGATGTTGATCAGACTAAAGTTATCGCTGATGGTGATGCCCAGCTCCTGGCAACGCGCTATCCACTGGTCAATCAGCTACGCAGCGCACGGGGCAGTTACAAAGACACAAACAGTGAGGGAGAGGCAGAGAGTCCTTAACTACAGTATCTCAGCATCTGTAAATGGGATTTATGTCTTCAAATGTTGGAATAAAATGGCAGAACAGCTAGTTTCACTTAAAATTGAAATTTGAAAATCTGAAACTTATTTTGTATAATTTATCAATACAGTATTATTAAAATCTTGATTTTTTTTCAGCAATAAAAGGAGCAATTAAATCAACATAACAATAATATAATAATAAAAATGAATATGCAACAGTAATACAGTCAACAATGTAGGAACTTTATAGCCATGTACAAAACATTTATTCTGGAGGAGCCTACTAGCTGTCTGTAGTGGGAGGTGAAGGCGCCGTAGTAAGCCACGCAGGCGGCGGCGATGAAGACGTTGCCGGTGACGTTGTTGATCTCCTGCTCAAAGTAGGCGATGCTCTCCTCCCATCGCACCTGCTCGTCGCCCAGAGCTGCGGTCAGCTTCCCAGAACGGCCCAGCCGAGTCTCCGTCAGAGCCATGGTTTTGGCTAAACACACACACACACACACACACACACAGATAGATAAACACACACACACACACACACACAGATAGATACACATACAAACACACACACACAAACACCAAACACACACACACACACACACACACACACACACCATAGGTAGGTAACATTCACAAACCCAGAATTTTCCATTTATATCTAGTCAAAAGAATCACAGGGTCATTCCAATTACTGTAAAATTTATTAAACAAAAACACACACACATACACACCTGACCTCTTTGGCACTACCAAAGACTAACAAAACCAAAACATAATTCTCTCTCTCACCCAGTCCTTCTTTTTCAGCCACGCTGCTGTCAAACTGGTCCTGCAGGACTTTAATTTGGTTCTCCACCTCCTGCAGTTTCATCTGTTTCTCTTTGAGGGTGGCCATCGTCGCATCCAACTCTGCCTGCCCAACACAACACAACCCAGCACACCATGTCAGTCCCTGCAGTGCAGTATCTTCATATTAACACACAAACATCTCAACACATCTGATAAATAAAATACACTAGACACTATAGTCTAGTATAGTATAGTGTGGTATAGTATGGTATAGTATAGTATAGTATGGTATGTAAGGGATAACGGCCGCCGAGGTGTCCTGTTATACTGTACGGAATTAATTGACGAGGGCGAGGGGCAAAGAACTCCCCGATGCCCAGTGCCTCCGCCCGAGTATGGTATAGTATGGTATGGTATAGAATAGATACCGGTAATATAGTTTAGTATAGTATATAGAATAGTATAACATAATATAGCATAGTTTAGTAGCATAGCATAGTAAAGCACCTATACAATATACTACACCGTATACTAAACTAGTACTAGAAACTATAAACATAGTTCGAATCCACCTGTCTTGTGTAAATCATGTAAAGACGCTTGAAAAAGTTGAGCCAGAGGGTCATCTGGTACCTGTGCAGCGGCCAGTTTCTTCCTCTTGGGCTCCACCTCCCTGACCACCCTGGAGTACAGGTCCATGGCGCGCACCCACATGCACATGGAGCGGCAAGCCTTGGACACTTTCTCCACCTTCTCTGGCACAAAGTCCGGGTTGTTGACGTACTTCGCCAGCTTCTGCAGGAGCTGCGGCTTGATGTTGTCCTTGTCGTACTCCATGAGCTTCTTCAGGAAGTAGGAGTCACCCAGCACCTGCTTCGCACTCGCCCAGTCGGTCCTGAGAGAGAGAGAGAGAGAGAGAGAGAGAGAGAGAGGTACTGTGAGCATGGAATGGACTAGTATAGCTAAAGCCATTAGAGGAAAGGAAGTTTGTACTAAGTTTAAATCTTGTTGTTGTCTATTTATTTAAAAGGGTCAGTATACATCATTAACATACTCATTTAAATAAGCCATGTCTATATAACAGAGTTAGCCATGCAAGCTAGTTTTCATCTGCAGTCCATGGCAGCTTGATGTTGAAATGTATCAGGAAAGGTAAACAGGTGTTCACTGATGTGGTGGTGGAGAGACTAACTTGGAGTTGAGCAGTATGCACACGGCCTCCATCACCGTCATGACCATGTCCGGGGGCTTGGTGAACACACGGAGCTCGGAGATGTCTGCTTTGTCCAGCGAGTCCAAGGCCTTGTTGGCACAGTCCAGAGCGGGCAGAGCCTCATCCAGGTCCCGCTGGGCGTCGTTGGCGATGGCCTGCGTGTCCTCTGCCTTCACCTTGGCCAGGGCCTCGTCCTCTTTAACCACATGCCGCACCTGAGACGGGAGGACAGACGGACAGAGATGGACATGCGTGGGGACAGTTACCGGGATACATGAATGAAGACAAGACACAATACCTCAATTCAAAGTAACCTGAAACATACTTTCAGTATAGACAGTATCGGTATTTGGGTGGTTGCACGTATATGGTTGTGCAACTCCTGATTAAATGAACGGCTTTTGCATTCATCCATTATCCAGTTTTAAACAGTATATTTAGGCAATGATTGCGGAAGTGCCACCTGGGAATGGAATCTCCCTGCAAAATGTTCTGTCCACACGTAATGTTGTGTGGGTGTACTGGACACATAATGACTGTCCACAGCAGCCTGTGAGCGCGGTTGGAACACGTGGAAGGACGCACCTCGTCAGCTTTCTCCTGGTCCACGGACAGCTTCTCCATGAGAGCGTTGACGTCGATGGACTTCTGTTTGAGAACAGGCTCCAGGGCGGACAGGTCAATCTTCATCTTCTCCACCAGCACGTTAGTCTCCAGCAGCTTGGTCAGACCGTTCTTCACACGGTCACGAGCCTACATTCAAACATAGAACAGTCCTCCATCAAACCCCTGGTGTTCCGCCACTAAAACCAACAAACTTTTCATAGTCGACTACACAGCGACAGTCAGCTACAGAATTGGTAACATTACTAACTGGATCCCCAATAGCATATAGTATTGGTGATTAAGTCATGTCTATGACCCAGAGGCTTGAGAAATACTGTGTGGGCCAAAAAATCTATATATGTCCTATACTTGTCCTCTGACCTTACCGGCTGACTAAGGTGCAAACAAAGTGAGTGCTTATAAATGCAAATGTTAGTGTGTGTGTGTGTGCGCTCCCTCACCATAACCAGCTCCTGCCTCTTCTTGCCCAGCATGGCCAGGTAGAGGCTGATGAGTAAATTACTGTGTGTGTGTGTGTGTGTGTGTGTGTGTGTGTGTGTGTGTGTGTGTGTGTGTGTGTGTGTGTGTGTGTGTGTGTGTGTGTGTGTGTGTGTGCGCGCTCTCTCACCATAACCAGCTCCCGCCTCTTCTTGCCCAGCATGGCCAGGTAGAGGCTGATGAGCTCCAGGTAGGAGGTGGGCGTGGTGTAGTAGCGGCGGCGCAGCTCCGAGTAGAAGCGCTCGGCCATCTCGCTCACGCTCACGTGGATCTCCACGCACATCTCCGTCAGGCTCTGCTTCATCTCCTCGCTGCCCAGCTCCACGTTCAGGAAGAAGGTCCGCGACACGGACAACAGGGCCTCTCGTGGCCACTGGGGACGGAGGGAGAGAGAGAGAGAGAGAGAGAGAGAGAGAGAGGGAGAGAGAGAGAGAGAGAGAGGGAGAGGGAGAGAGAGAGAGAGGGAGAGAGAGAGGGAGAGAGAGAGAGAGAGAGGGAGGGAGAGGTGATGAGATGTGTTTTGTTCTATCCAACTTTACCTCTTTTATTCATGTTTTCTTGTGAATGTTGTAAATTGCAACGCACACACAGTAATGCACATTTGATTTCAATGATAGCGCCATTTGAATGGAATTGACTTGAGAGATGAGAAGACAGAGACAGAAATGGAAGAAGAAAAACAGAGGGAGAGAGAGATAGAAAAGAAAAGAGACAGAGGGAGGGAGTACAGAGAGAGAGAGAGGAGTGGTGAGTTGGTCACGAAGTGGGAGAGGCAAGCAGAGGCTATGTAAACAGTGAAGAACAGAAAAGCCTGTTAAGACCATATAAATAACTCAAAGGAAATATCTAGGGAGGCTCTCACAAACAACACAAGACAAACAAGGACTTTCCATTGCTAATACAACTGAACAGACTCCCAAGAGATAGCGTTTGCCGCGGGTCAAACACAGTAGCGATAGACAGTGACAGTGACAGTGAGAAATTACATAAGAGAGAGAGAATCCTCCTGAGGAGCAGTAAAGGTGGAAGGGAGAATCGGAGTGAGAATTAGAGAATTAGAGATTGGAGATTAGAGACCGATTGTTTGTTTGTTTGTTTGTTTGTTTGTTTGTTTGCGGACCTGCACAAACCAGTCGATGGTGCAGCAGTTGACCAGCGAGGGGAACATGCGGCAGCGTGACCGGAAGGCATCGCCCACGGGGCTCATGCACAGCACGATGTGCAGCTTCTCACGCACGCGCTG
>NW_027468664.1:16757467-16774967 GCF_046254945.1 Alosa pseudoharengus
ACACACACACACACACACACACACAAGCACACACACCTTCCCAACTCCAGTGATGCCTGTGAAGAGGACGGAGTGGTTGATGGACAGCAGTTTCTCCATCAGGTAGCCGTAGCGCACTGTGTCCGTGGTGGGCACCAGCATCTCGAAGAAGGGCGTCTCGCTGTTGTACTTGAAGCTGGGGATGATGCGCTCCCACGGCTCCAGCCGCTTGTTGTCAAAGTCCATATACACGCTCCACAGATCCCCAGAACTGGGCAGCTGAGAGAGAGAGAGAGAGAGAGAGAGAGAGAGAGGGGGGGGGGGGGATCATTAAAACATCAATCAAACACTAAATCAGTGAAATAAAAGTCACACATAGTTTCTATTATTTATTGTGGATGGAATAGGTGTTAATTATTTAGGTTTAAACAATGAACAGTATCAGTCAATCTCACACGCAGTTGACTGTTTGATTTGTTTGTTGTTGTTTTTTGAAAATGAATACATCTGTCCCTTCTGCTGTGTGTGTGTGTGTATGTGTGTGTGTGTGTGTGTGTGTGTGTGTGTGTGTGTGTGTGTGTGTGTGTGTGTATGCCTGTGTATGTGCCTGTGTGGTTTACCTTGGCGTCGTTGTTGTCATCAAATTGCTGCCTGACGAAGCTGTCAAAGGCGTCCCAGTGGCTGTCAGTCAGATTCCCCCCCACTGCCCACAAATAGCAGAACACAAACGTCTGGCACAGCATGCTGTTTAGCTTCTTAGGGTCCTATAACACACACACACACACACACACACACACACACATACACATATTTATGCATTTTATTATGAAGATAATGGTAGATAATTGTTCAGAATCCACAAATATACATCACTCATTTCGGGAATTCTGCTGTAATGTGTAACTATGTGGCGTTCACTTATCTTGCAATCCTCTATGTCAATCTGTCATTTTGATCAACTTTAATCAGAATGCAGATTGACCAAACTACTCATCTAACATCTATCAGCCTACAGTTGTTCTCTGACATCAGTTCATCCTGTATAAACCATCCCAAGATTCATACTAGCAGAGCTGTGCAATGGAATTGTTGGCCCATGAATTGAGGACTGTACAATTGTACAACAGAACTACTGTAGTACAATTTAAGCCACAATTTAAATGGCGGGCAAAATGCTGAGAGTCAAGCAAAGTGTGTCGTACATGAACTATAGCTATCATGTCGTGTGGCATGTGGCAGTATTGAGCTGACTCATTGCCCATCATTTACAGCAGGGCCCATGATGTTAATGGCAATTCTGGTACATACTGATTTGAGGTTTTTTGCTTTGGGTCCCAGCAGCAGCGCCTCCAGCAGGCAGCAGAGGGTAGTGACCTTACTGATGTCCACCTGGGCCATGGCCTGCACGCAGCGCTTATTAACAAACTGCAGGCCCTTCTCCACGTGCAGCTCAAACATGTCCAGCAGGTATGAGAGGATGTCGTTACTCAGCTACACACACACACACACACACACACACACACACACACACACACACACACACACACACACACACACACACACACACACAAAGGGAAGATGCAATACTTATATCAGCTATTCAACTGTGTCATTTTATGTGCAAGTATGAGTAAACATCAAGTAAACATCAACAAGACCAGATCATTACACTTCTTTTTTCATCTTTATCACGATTATGCAGAGTGTGTTTGTGAGGACGAGGGAGTTACTTTCTGAGAGAGCCCTGCCAGCCACGTCTTCACGTAGGGCATCCACTTGAGGTCATCAGCGTCAATGTAGACCATCCCACAGCGACTGACTGTGGCGGGAGAGGCCACGGCCAGATCCTGCACCTACTCCCCACAAGACCATAAGAGAGAGAGAGAGAGAGAGAGAGAGAGAGAGAGAGAGGCATCAACAACGCAGAGAGAAACAGTCTGATTTTCTCATAATACATAAGTCATAGGGTTGGGGTTAGCGGTTAACCCTAAACCTTATGTTATGTTATGTCAGTCAAAAGGCGAAAAAAATTAAATAAATAAAAGGTAACATAAATCTGGAATTTTGGCAATAATATAGCAACATACATTGGGAAAATACTGATATGACTTATGGTAAGACAATCTTATGACATGGGAAATGAGTAGACTTGATGTTTGCTAGGTATAGAAATACACCGAAAATCTGAAAAAGACAAAAAAAAAAAACAGATTCACGCATGCTTTTTTATGTTAAATGAGGTTGACCAGGCCCCTGGCCCTCTCTCTCTCACCTCAAACACCATGTGGATGGACGGCGTGAGCTTGATCCTCTCGCTGTTGGCCAGACACAGCATCTTGTTGTCGTCCAGCACCGTGTTCATGTTCTCGATCCACAGCGCGTCCACCGGCCCGTCGCTGATCACCCACTTGTGGTCGTCGCTGGGGTCGTTGACCCCCGCCCGCACGCTCAGCGCCATCAGACCGTCCTTCCACTCCAGCGTGAGCGGGTTGACCTCGCCGTACAGCTCGCCCATGGTGATGGACTTGGGGTTGAGCACGTACTTCTTGACGGGCATGAAGAAGGGGTCCTCGTGCCCGTCGGCGTGCAGCTTCTCGAGGGCGTGGGCCAGCGTGGCGTAGACGGTGGTCTTGCCGCCGCCCGTCGGCCCCACCAGCATGACGCCGTGGCGCACCAGCATGGTCTCGTACAGCTGGATGACCTTGCTGATCATGGCCGGCACGGGCTGGAGAGCGCGCTCGCACAGCGACCACTCGATGGTGGACTGGAGCACGCCGTAGTCGTGCTCAGGGATGGACACGCCCGGGAAGAGATCGGACAGGATGCCACTGCGGTTGCATACACACACACAAACATACACACACACACACACATTTCAGTCATTCATATCTAAAAAGTGACTGGAAGACCAGGTAAAGGCCATAGTAGTGTAGTTTCAGTTACACCTGGGTATAAAGATAATGGATAATTGGAAAAGAAAACTTCTATTTCATGTGTCTGCTAGCGTACTAAAGAAATGAACAGCCATGTCCTGTGAAATGTAAGGCTATTAAACAAGAATTCACAATAAGGTTTTGACATTTGTTTTTAAAAATGTAAATGTTTCTGACAAAACACCAGGGGTTTCACAACTTGAAGTTCATGTGAATACATTCCCAAAGGACATAGAAAGTGTCTGAGGCAAAAGGAAAAACAAATAATTGATTTATAATGTTGTTTGCTTCTTTTAGCCTAGTGCCTGGAATCATATCACACATTCAATTCTTACATTTTAAAATTCTAAGCCTTAAGGGCACCAGTTTGAATCCCAGCGTTAATATGCTCAGTAAATATGTATAAAGGATTAATTTTGTTTCTTTTTAATAACATCCATTTAAAATATAGATGGATACCTATGCAGCATTGTAGTAGTAGTAGTAATAGTAGTAGTAGCTGCAAAGGATTTCAATGTGACTTGTAAGAGTGTGTTTGTGAGTGGGTGTTGTTTTGTGTGCAATGACACACCTGAAGAGCTCAGCGTCGTCTGTGAGAAACTTGGGCAGGTTGGAGTCCCTGAGGGCTCGGATCAGGACCACATCCTCACTCAGGTGGGGGTTGGCCCTCTTCAGAGAGCTGCAGGAGCACAGCAGGGAGAAGGTAAACAAGCACACATGCACACACACACACACACACACACCAGCAGCATGCACACAAAGTCACATATACGCACAACAAAACACACCCACGCACACGCACACACACACACACACACACACACACACACACACCAGCAGCATGCACACAAAGTCACATATACGCACAACAAACACACACACACACACACACACACACACACACACACACAGAGAGAGAAAAATGACGCACTCACACACACACACAAAACATAAAGGATTCAATCTCCTAGCACAGCGTACTATATATAAATATTGATGATGCCCCACAAGATTATGATGGAGATGAGGAAATCTTGCTTTTGTTCGTCTATTTATTTATTTCCCATTGTTTATTTAGCTCCATTCTCCCTCTCTGTTTTCTGCAGCATCCCACCAAACATACACACATGCAAGCACACACACACACACACGTACTCTCTCTCACACACACACACACACACACACACACACACACACACACACACACACACTCTCTATGTGGGACGCCCCCCTACCCTGCCATGACGAGCACGGATTTGACGGCCCTCATGCCGAAGTCGTAGTGGTCCTGCTGGGAGAGCTGCTCGCTGCACAGCTTGTACATCTGAGTCATCTTCCGCGCCAGCGTCTTGCTCGACTCAAAGCCCTCCGAGTACAAGATCACCTGGGCAGAGCCGACACACATCAAAGGAGGCATGGGAACAGACAGAGACACACAGTGACAAACCAATGACATTCCCTTCGTAACAGATGACAGCGAAAAGGCTGCAGGAAGCATCCCATTTAATTCTCCATTCCGTCTGACAGACTAAAGGAAAAAAGCAACCCAAGCACAGTAAACTGAAAGACCATTTGTGATGTTGGTAGATATTGGCTATTATTAAATACTAAATCAAAGTAAACACCTATTCCATCCATTCTGTAAAGCAAAACAATACCGTTACCGTTACCGATACCAATACCGATACTGATACCAATACCAATACCGATACTGATACCGTAATTCGTTTAAGAAATATGATGTCAGGCCCCAGCTGTGGCGCAACTGGCTGGGGCACCTGCACCGTACACCGGCGACCCGGGTTCGATTCCCGCCCCGTGGTCCTTTCCAGATCCCACCCCTGCTCTCTCTCCCATTCTCCACTGTCACTATCATTAAAGGCATAAAAAGGCCAAAAATATATACTTAAAAATGTTTTACTGGTAAAGTGATATCGGACTAATAGTTTAATCTTTTAGTGACTTCTCTCTCTCTCTCTCTCTTTTCTTTCTCTCTCTTTTCTTTCTCGTACCTCTGCGATGAGGGCGTAGTTGGGTACCATCATAGCAATGGGTCTGAAGAGCGCCTTCAGGTTGTCGGGCAGCTCTGTGCGGCCAGCATATCCGGGGTTCATGGTAATGAAGGCGGCACAGGTCATCACCAGCTTGATCTCACGCCCCTCGAACATGAACCGAGACAACTGCAGGAAAGAAACACACACACACACACACACACACACACACACACACACAGGCAACCACGGATATTCACATGCACACACACTCAGTCAGACACAACAGTAGTAAAAGAGCTGTGCAGATAACACAGTTTAACACAGTGAAAGCCTAGCGTGTTACCTTGGCAGCCTTGGCGTTCCTGATGGTGATGAGTTGCTGGGCGATGACAGACAGCACCTCGATGTTGATGCGGTTGAACTCGTCGAAGCAGCACCAGGCTCCCGACTGGGCCAGACCGCTGAAGAACGTGCCCATCATCTGAGCAGAGACACCAGGCACCAACAGTCAAATAGCGCTTACTACAACTCACCCAGTTCACCAATGAATGAATAATATTCAATATCAGTAAAACAACATACATAAGTACTTTATCTGAACATATATGTATGTTTGTTCTATGTATGTTTTAGGTTTTTTTAGAGGAAAAGTCATTTTTGGAGGAAAGCTGGAGTAAATTTAATAGGACAAGGTTCTCTACACAAAGTTCTCTCTGTCTATCTGTTAGTCTAATACTTAGTGTACAACAGTGGGGCACAACAGCGGCAGCTGGGAATTGAACCCACAACCTTTATAGCAAACACATGCTAGCCCAGCTCCTTAACGACTACACTACCACCACCCAGTCTGTCTGTCTGTCTGTCTGTCTGTATGTCTATCTGCGTCTCTGTCTGTCCCTTGTGCACTTCATGTCACCTTGTAGTCGAGTCCGTCGGAGCAGTTGAAGACCACACACTGGATGGCGAGCGCCTTGGCCAGGTCTTTGGTGGTCTCCGTTTTCCCAGTCCCAGCAGGCCCAGCGGGGGCCCCGCCCAGGTCCAGCTGCAGCGCCCCCATCAGGCAGAGGTAGCAACGATCCTACAGCCACCACAACACCCCAACACAAACCACCATTCAACTCTTCAGTCAAGGAGCAGAAGCGGAATGCGATGACACACGGGGCTATGGCAACCACATTTGCTGGTTCTATGTGTTCCGATTGGATGATCATATAATCATAACAATTTGCATACCATACCAAAAGCTATAACTACTATAACTGTCAAGACTGGTTATCATTATGGTTATGAAATTTGGCAGACACTTTTGTCCAAAGCGACTTACAGTATATGAACACTATATTAGTTAAAATAATAGCTTAAAATGAAGTTGATAAAGCCTACATTAAGCATATTAATAATAGTAATAATAACAACAATATAAAATATGAACAATATAACAAACAAAATAATGAGCTTTCATGAGAGTTAATGAAGTGCATGCAAGGTGAACAGATGGGAGATATAGGAGAGATGGGAGGGGCGGGGCCTGGGGGGGTCACCGTGAGCGGCGTGATGACCAGGCGCGGGCAGGCTCCCAGGTACTCGTAGCCGTAGATGTAGTGAGACAGAGCCATGCGGGCCACACAGTTATCCAGGTCCAGATCCCAGTAGTACCGCAGCTGCCTCTGCCACTCAAAGTTATTGCTGGAGTCCACCTTCAGGAACGTGCACGCGCACACACACACACACACACACACGCGCACACACACACACACATACACACACGCGCACACACACACACACACACACACACACACACACACACACACACACACACACACACACACACATAACCACACACACACACACATAACCACACACACACACACACACACACAAACAAACACACACACACACACATAACCACACACACACACACACACACACATAAACACACACACACACACACAAACACACACACACACACACATAACCACACACACAGTCACCACCTCCAATTGGCAAATGTATCACTTGATTGTGAAGGTCTTTACAATCACGGTTTAATAACGAAAACAACCAGTTGGAAAAAAAAGCCTTGGGGCTATTTGTTTATTAATTTGCTCTATCAGACTATATTTCATGAAGGGGACAATGTACAGTCCATCAGACATTTCTCCAAAATATATTTTTTTCATGATCTTTTTGGCCATTGTGTGGCTTTCAATAACAAAACAAAAACAGCTCTTCATGCAAATAGAATTTTTTTGCTTCAGATGTTGCACAACAACACATAATCTGCAGGTTTTAAGATACAATGCATTTTCATTACAGTGCATGAATGGACTGAATCAGAAGGCAACCCTTCTCCATGAATATCTTTACCTTTTGCTTGACCAGGTCAGTGACAATGTCACGCGCGTGCACGTCTGTGGTGATCAGAGCGGTGATGATGTTCCGGTGCAGGCTGGGAAGGTTGCCACGCACCAGAGCAGCCAGAGTGTTCAGTCTCTGCATATAGAGATCAACACACACACACACACACACACACACACACACACACACATATGCATGTACACACACACACACACACACACACACACACACACACACACACACACACATATACGTATGCATGTACACACACACACACACACACACACACACACACACACAAAATGCAAGCAAATATAACATTATACTTTCCTGAAGGCAGTGAAAGACTGGAATAGAATGTGAAATCAAATTGAAAGTAGCGGTGAGGGAACCTCAAAGTTTATTAGTTCAAACTCCTGTAGGGCCTGGAAGTGATCGTGATCTCCCTCTAAGCAGTTATCCATATCCCTGCACCACATCATCTGAGAGATGGTCAGCACAACCTAGAGCAGTAGAGCCAGGAGAAAAGCGCTGTTGGTGGCTAATATAAAAAACAATGCATGCAAAACCATACCAATGCAAATATCCCCTTCATACAGTACATGTTATTACAACTTAATCCCCATAAAATATTCAATACATTTAGCTGTGGAACAATGGCGAGTCGGCGTCTGTGCATTAAGTTTGTGATGATGTTTTGCCTGGTGTGTGAACTCCAAAAGTTGATGGAGACATTGGGCTAAGCCCAAAACGTTTGTTTTCCAGTTTTGTCCTAAGACTCATTGTTGAAATCTCGGTTTCCAATACAAATTGTATGAGTATCAAGCCCTTGAGTGTGACTCTGTTCCTTATACATTTAGCTGTGGCAACTTTTTTGATGAGCTTAATGGAGCAACAGTACATGTAGCATTGTCGCCTGACAATCTATCGGCCCAGATTCGAATCCCGACCCCACCTTTGCAAGTCTGTGTTGCTAAATACCAGTGAATTTAATTTTTACTTGAACTTGTGCTGAATGCTCCAGTATAAACCCACTTATATCAGGCCCCACATAGTCTCCCCCTACCCACCTGGGAGGGGTGTCCTGCCACCACCCACTCCTCCCTGGGCTTGCTCTGGTAGTCAGCAATGGCGGCCTTGCTGAGACGACGCAGGGAGGAGAACATGCCTTCCTCCACCTTTCCCAGCCAGTCCTCCACATTCCCACGAGCCTTCAGGCCCTTGCCGAGGGAAACCTGGTCAAAATCAACAAAAGGATCCCCACTGAACAATTAAAAAATCACCTGTGAGGCTTGATTGATGATTGCCCCATCAATAAACAGTGTCAGTGTCAGTCTCATTACATTTAATGCTGTTATGATTTCAGTAGAGGGATGGCAAAATATGATAGGTAGGGCTATTAAATAGCTACCTATACACACACAAACACACACACACACACAGAGAGAGAAAGAGAGACACACACACACACACACACACACACACACACACACACACAAACACTTCTGTTTTGAAACAATGTTTCAAATGGGGTAAACAATGTAAAGGACGAGGCAACTCCACCTTCTCTCCCTCGGGCGAGACCATGGCCAGGATGTCATTGCTGTAGACTTTCTCGGGCTCCCCCTCTGGAGCTGCGGGGCCCCCTGGTGGCAGCAGGGCGAACTCCAGGCGCTGGATGGCATCGAAGCACTTCCTCAGATGGGGCTGCACAGCCTGCGGGTTCCGCGTCTGCGCCAGGATCTCCAGCAGCTCGTCGTTGGACAGGAAGTAGAACCTGACGGAACACGGACAGCAAAATACGTCATTGCACAGCAAAGTGAATACTTCAATGCAGAGGTCACAAAAAGTTACAAAAAACAAGGTAGACGACTTTGAAGCATGATAAAAATGCATTTGTACAACAGGGTTTAAAAATGCGTTTATGATACAAAAGAAACAAGCACAAAAGAATCCCTACAGAAGAGAGAAAACAATGGCAGAATTGCCCTCACGAGAGATAACTTAAACACCCATTATAATATTAAACCATTAGCTTTTGTTTCACTATTGTTTTGAGCCTACACAATGAAACAGCTGCCTGCTTAATTCTGCATCATAAAGAAGCTTTCTGAGAGCGTCCCTTAAGGGAATATACGGGAAGAAATAGCGACATGCTCCTAACCTGGGGAAGATGACTCTCTTGGACTCCAGATAGGCCTCCAGGCATTTCTGGATCTGCTCCAGAAGGGCATTATTGTTCTGGAAGATCTCCAGCAGGCCTAGGCAGAGGGGCGAACCATTTTTCAAGTCATTAGAGTGAGAAACAGTCATTAGCGCTGTGTCTTAGGGCTGCAAAATGGGCCTTTCTTTGGCACTCTCATTAGTGTTGTGTTGAGTAATGTGACCATGCTAAACAGTGTAGTACACTTTTAGGGCATCTATCATCATTTCAGAGCTCTATATCACGGTGGAGGAGATTCAGAGCAGTCAGAGTTTGTACTATGTGTGAGTATACAGTGTGCATTGTGTGTGTGTGTGTGTGTGTGTTTATTTACGGTGGAGGAGATTCAGAGCAGTCAGAGTTTGTACTATTGCTGAGTATACAGTGTGCATTGTGTGTGTGTGTGTGTGTGTGTGTGTGTGTGTGTGTGTGTGTTTATTTACGGTGGAGGAGATTCAGAGCATTCAGAGTTTGTACTATGTGTGAGTATACACTGTGCATTGTGTGTGTGTGTGTGTGTGTGTGTGTGTGTGTGTGTGTGTGCGTGTGTGTGTGTGTGTGTTTATTTACGGTGGAGGAGATTCAGAGCATTCATTCAGTTTGTACTATGTGTGAGTATACAGTGTGCATTGTGTGTGTGTGTGTGTGTGTGTGTGTGTGTGTGTGTGTGTGTGTGTGTGTGTGTGTGTGTGTGTGTGTGTGTGTGTGTGTGTGTGTGTGTGTGTGTGTGTGTGTGTGTGTGTATGATTGTATGTGTGTGTGTGTGTGTGTGTGTGTGTGTGTGTGTGTGTGTGTGTGTGTGTGTGTATGATTGTATGTGTGTGTGTGTGTGTGTGTGTGTGTGTGATTGTATGTGTGTGTGTGTGTGTGTGTGTGTGTGTGTGTGTGTGTGTGTGTGTGTGATTGCGTGCGTGTCCGACCTGGCTGCGTGGCAGCACGCAGGGCGTTGGGCAGGCGGTTGACCTTCCTCATGATCTCCTTCCAGGACTTGTCCACCTGCAGGAACATCTTGGCCTCAGCGGGCAGCTGCCGCTGGATGTCCGGCGCACTGAAGATGCTCTCCAGGTACAGCCAGTTCCTCTGGCACGCCAGCCACTCATCCTGGACGAAGAGATGAAGATGTAGATGAAGTGATGAAGATGGGAAAGAGAGAGGGAAGAAGGAGAGAGGGAAGAACAGATAGAGAGAAGGGAGAAAGAGGAGTGGAGTGAGTGAATGAGAGAGGAAAAGAGTGATTAAGAAATGGTTATGAAGGTAATAAAGTTACAGTGAAGACACACATGTAGAGGAGGTCCCAATTTATCTCAATTTATCTTGATGTGATATGAAAATATACACTAAACAATTTGTGTCTGTGTAAAGTACAAATGTTGGCTCAGATCATGTTCTTGCACTGATTCCTCTACCAGGGTCTGGTTGAACAGGGTCAGCTGTCTTTGCCATTCGTCCACTCGGGATTTGATGGGTCCCACGTAGCGAGAGGAGGCCACAGTGGCCACATTAATGATGCTGTCATCCAGGAGCACCTGAACACACACACACACACACACACACACACACACACACACACACACACACACACACACACACACACATATAGGGTTTTTATGAGTGTATTGCAGTGTGAATGCTTGTTGGGGATGAATAAAATATCTATCTATCTATCTATCTATCTATCTATCATCCATATAAGATGGCTGTTTGCATATTTAACTAGTGAGCTTTGTTTTGAAGATTGTACTGTAGCACTGTACTTATGTTGTTATTATACTGTAAAACTGTTAATCCTGTGATGTTGTGTGCTATATTCTCCTCATCATCTCTGAGGACGACGTGCAGTTTACCTGAATGTCATCGGTGCCACCGAGGATAAAAACATCTTTAGAGTCACGGTGTGAGAGAACCACAAACTCTGTGGTCTTCCAGGAGTCCTCCACCTGTCATATGGTGATAAGAACATTTCAATGGCTAAACACTGAAATTTTCTTCACATACACATACACACACTTTTACACAAACCCTACCTGTGTGTGCACGCACACACACACACACACACACATACACACACACACACACACACACACACACACACACACACACACACACATCTCCTCTTCTCGTCCTTACCTTTTTAAGGATGGACTCGAGGGAAGATTCTCCAGAGGCTTGCCCTGACACCTAGACAAATGAGAAGAAAATGGCCCTTCAGTGATCAGTCAGCCATTACAAAGGCCTTACTCTTTTTGACATAATATATGCAGCTAAATGAACTGGATAATTTGAAAACCAATATTTTGCTATGGCTGCACAACTGCATTTAAATAAGGAGACAGCACGGCCACTGTATATTTTAGTAACAGCACAAGAGAGATTCCATGCATGTTTGTCCTTGAGCTGAAAGAAAGTCTATTTTCAATCAGTCAATGTTCTCTAACTACAGTAACTCTGATGAAGAAGAACTGAAATTGACCTGTACTTTTTTTTTTGTATTTTTTTTTAACAAAGAGGCATAGAGGTAATTTTGAACTTCGCAAAATGAATACTGAACTGAGCTGCCTGACGGGTCCTACCTCCTGGATCTCAGCGTCGTAGCTGAAGATGTCCAGCTCCTGCAGGGCCGACAGAGTGAGGGGTTCCTCCAGGAGATTAGACCCCACGATGGCCTCCAGGATCTCCCAGTGGCGCGTCTTCAGAGACGGGTTACGCAGGTTGGTGATCACTGGGAGCTGGTGGAGAGAACCAACAACAACACAGTACAGTGTACATCGACTGGGCACTATTCATCTTATTTTAATGCAGCATACAAACACAAAGATAGATTCATTGTCTATGGATATAAAAACAAAGCAATTAATCAACAAATCACATTTGAGACACCCTATCTACTTACACAGAGAAAGTTATGAACTTAGAATAGAAGATAGATACGCAGTGCAAAAATAAACAATACAATTCACAATAGATCTATTGGTCTCTATTCCAACAAAAGGCCTTTTTCAGGTGACTGGGCTGACTGGACCCTGTGGTGCCCTCCTCACCCACCTTCTCCCTCATGCCCTCCACATAGCGCTTGAGTTCAGGCACCACTGTGTTGGGCGGCAGGCCTTTCTCCAGCTGGTTCACGTACTTGCTGTATTTCGCCACCTGGGCGCTCAGCACCTCGGGATCAAGCTTGTCAAACTTACACTGGACACATGAAGAAAAAGGGTTCTATGAGAACAGATATCAGCCTGGCATGTGTGTGTGTGTGTGTGTGTGTGTGTGTATAGTATAGTATAGTATAGTATATAGTATAGTATATATACTTTTTTGATCCCGTGAGGGAAATTTGGTCTCTGCATTTAACCCAATCGGTGAATTAATGAAACACAAACAGCACACAGTGAACACACAGTGAGGTGAAGCACACACTAATCCCAGCGCAGTTGCAACCCTCCGGTTACAACTCCAGAGTGCTAACCAGTGGGCCACGGCTGTGTGTGTGTGTGTGTGTGTGTGTGTGTGTGTGTGTGTGTGTGTGTGTGTTTGTGTGAGCTCCTCTCACCTCCAACCAGGCACTCTCCAGCGCCTCCCACTCCTCCAGTGCATCCCACAGCAGTTGCTTCAGCTTCACTTCAGCACTCAGCTCCTCCAGGGCCTCAAACTTGGTCACTTCCACCTGTGGACCAGCCACATGTTACTCACACCTCCACCTGTGGACCAGCCACATGTTACTCACACCTCCACCTGTGGACCACTCATATGCTCCATCTCTACCTGTGGACCACACATATGCTCCATATCTACCTGTGGACCACACTTATGCTCCATCTCTACCTGTGGACCACACATATGCTCCATCTCTACCTGTGGACCACACTTATGCTCCATATCTACCTGTGGACCACACATATGCTCCATCTCTACCTGTGGACCACACATATGCTCCATCTCTACCTGTGGACCACTCATATGTTACTCACACCTCCACCTGTGGACCACTCATATATTACTCACACTTTCAACTTGTGGGCCATTCATTACCAGACCTGTCAACCCGGAGGAGACACACCTTTTTAGCTCATCTTGGTCTACATGTGTGCAGCCAAATAGCGCCACACATACAGCTCTGGAAAAAATGAAGAGACCACTGCACATTTTTCTGATGTCATCCTACGGTTGCTGAGTGACATTTGAATGAGTTGACGGTCATATTCAAAATTAAGAGACCACTGCAAATTTGAATATGACCGTCAACTCATTCGAATGTCACTCAGCAACCGTAGGATGACATCAGAAAAATGTGCAGTGGTCTCTTCATTTTTTTCCAGAGCTGCAAATATATTTTGTATAGTTGACTCATTTATTAATGAGATATCTAAATTTGAGCTGAGCGTATAACTGAAAATAAGAACTGAACCTTTACAGTAGTACATTATAAAATATGTACCTATTTGCCTGGATTGTTTGCAATCCTGTTCTATGAAAGAAAATTTTGTTGATCTGAAGGACAGATGCCATTGTTGGTTTTCAATTTTCTTGTGTTTGACCCCCTTAACATGGTTTCTGCAGACTAATAAGTGTGTATGTGGGTGTTAAAAGAAAATAAATAAACCGGTCTAGTAAATAAATAAGGGATAATGTATAGAACGCCAGTCTACATTACAGAAGGCTACATTATCTGTTTATTTTCATTAGGCTATTGATCATTGATATTGCATTGACATTATTGTTTATTATTGCTATTTTCCTTAATGTAGTCTTACCAACATTTTCATACTGTTCACTGTTAATCTTTAACCATTGTATTGTTTTTATTTGTGGCTTTGGACAAAAGTGTCTGCTAAATCATATAACCATAACCATACATAATCAAAAGAGTCAAGAGAGACAAAGATTCCATTGAATGATGCATTTAACTGGTAACAATAGTCTTACATCAAACCATTCCGTTTAGGATCACAAAGGTGGCTAGGCAACATCATGATGCCATAGAACATAGCACAGGGTAAACTGGTATTGTTCACTTTTGCTTGGGTTTGTGTAGAAGTTGGCTGTTTTCAGATTTTTTGATCATTTGATGTTCAAACTGTGATTTTTGGCAATCTGATTTTAATGTGGTTCTGCTGGTTCTTAGCCTGCTGCCTGGCAGCACGGCAAAATGAGAGTAAAACTATTAAGAAACGTGTCAAAAAATACGGACTACAGGAACTAAAAAGAGAACTGGAGGCTTTGGGAGTTAACAATGATGAGAATGTGGATGAGACTAAAATGAAAAACAAAAAGAAGACTAAAAAGGAACTACAAAAGCTTCTAATAAAGGAGCTGAAACGGGTCGAGCACGGCAAAACTGGTCTGGACAACAGGGCTTACGAAGACGGGTTTACTATGCCCATGGAGATCCCTAAAGAAGTCATATCTGTTCTGAATGATCTGGACATGTTCTTGGACAAACAGTTAGAAGAACAGGAGAGAAATGAACAGAGGGACGACGTGAAAGCCGTTCTTGGCGGTATCCTGGATAAAGTGGACTCAGCTTTGGGTGAGTAGAAGACATCTGCTCACACTAGGTGTAAGAAGTAGCCTTGCGTCACCAGAAGCAACTTGAGCTCAGAGCGATAAGTGGGCTATGTAAAAAGTGAGCTCACATTTAAAAAATCAAAATGGTTTAGCAGTGAATTTAATGACATACTCCCCCCATTATGTTTAGCTTCAGAAGGACTAAATGAAAAGGAAGAGACAGAGAAAGAGAAAGCGTTAAGGCCAGAGGCTGGAGACAGGAAGGAGGAGGCCGAGCGGGCAGCCCAATTCTGGAGTGCGACACAGAACCACAAAGGATCCGTCCCCAGGAGGAGGTTTCGGGTGGCAAGACGCAGCAGCAGACGGCTGACCATGTGAACGCTTGACAACAACTGTCAATAAAACCAATAGCAGAACTCAGACTTCTGGTGATCTTCACTGTTTCTCCCTGATTCTTTTCTAAAATATAATTCTGCAACCTAATGACTTGTAGGACCAGTAAGGACCAGATGGGGACGTATGATCCCCATATATTTGTTATTTGTTTTATAAAAAGTACATAGTATGTACTACATACTCACACCTCCACCTGTGGGCCACTCATATGCTCCACCTCTACCTGTGGGCAACTTATATATTACTCACACCTCTACCTGTGGGCAACTCATATATTACTCACACCACTACCTGTGGGCAACTCATATATTACTCACACCTTTACCTGTGGACCACTCATATGCTTCATCTCTACCTGTGGACCTCTCACATGTTGCTCATACAGAGGATGATTTCTTTAATTATTATAGACTATGAGGCAGTAAGTAAACAAGCATTATTGTCACACATATACTATCTGAGGTTAACTTTGTAAAAGAAATGCAAGAGGGATGGCTTATCTTAGCAACTAACATGCAGTAGTGTTCACAAATATCAAGGAGGATGCTCTACCTTGTCTGTTGATGATAAGGAAGCACCTAACAAGCATGACTGTTTAGGTAGGTATGCGAGTTGAAAAGGGGGATGTTTTTTTATCCAAATCCTTTTCTGGGAGGACGGTGTCCCCCTGCACCCCCCTCTCAACTCCAGCCCTGCCTGTACTCATCTGAGGATCATAATACCTTATTATGAGGTAATAAGGTTGGTTATGGGATAGGTTATAGTTACGTACAAGAGGCAGGTCAGGGTTCAAGGGCAAAGGTCAAGGTCGGAGTTCATGTTAATGTTCGGGTTGGGATTAGTGTCATATGTTAAGTGAAGAGATTAAGTGAGGAGGTTCAAGATGGGATGAGTCTTATGTCTACGAACAAAGCTTACGGTTAGTGTTAGTGTTAGTGAGGCAAATGATTTGCTCTTGGTCAAATTCCAATGGAGGAAGTAATGAAAGTCAAACTCCTGATAGGGATAGCATATCAGGGAAACACGGCCGAGGGGGCAGTGCTTTAGTGATGACCTTTGAGCAAACACAGGTATACGGCTCTCTCTGGTGGATGGAAAAAATAACTGCAGTACCTTGAAGTTCTTCTGGTAGGACTTGAACTGGAAGGACATGGCTTGCAACTCCTCTATGGAAATCTGGATCTCACCCAGGATCGAGCGGACCTTGGTCTTGTCTGAATGGACGTCCAAGATTTGTCTGTCCTGCAGAGAGAGAGAGAGAGAGAGATGACAAAACAGGACAAAACATTGAACTTGCACTGTAATTTGCAATTTAGAGAGAAACAATAGCCGCGTTTACATGGACTTTTTATTTTTTCCATCTGATTGAAATGAGTCTTATTAAATTTCAACCGAACCGTTTACATGAATGCTAAATAAACCGATTGGTGTTTAATCTGCGTTTACATGAAACAAGCATTTAGAAGCTCCTAATTGTTTTGCCTCCATGGAAACTAATTTGTTTACGTCACTGTGCATCATTAGCACATCGGGAACACCTGCGCAGAAAGAGGAAATGTACTCCAACTATCAGAGTATTTTATATTGGAAATTTAGTCGGAATGGGCTGAATCCGATCGGTTGAGGTGTTAAATGAGGCATGTTTATTCCGATTGAGCCGTTACTCCGTTTGTAATCAGATTAAAAGTGTCTATGAAACAGGGCTAGTGTTAAACAAAACTGACAGACTTTTAGACAGTCAACCTGCTGAAAGAACGAGCAGCAAGATAATATCCGAAGAGCCATGTCAATTGACAAGGTAATATTACACGATTTACTACAAAAAGTAGGATATTGCGCAATTGCCATTAAGCACTTTGTGATTTCCCGTGTGACAGCAAGTTGCAAGGCTGGTTCTGTGGCTGCAGAGAGTGTGTAATACTCCCTATCATAAGTTAGTTCACCATCAAAATTATTTACAAGCTGGTATATTAAGGTAAAACTTGCATTGGATGCCTTTAAATAAATCAACTGAATTGAAAATGAAGACATCAAGCTAAAGTCACTGAAGCAAATCTGCTGTCTTCCCTACCTGTGCCTGTTCTTTGACTCGCTTGACCTCAACGTTGACCGCGCTGATGTCTTTCTGCAGATGCTTG
>NW_027468664.1:16779967-17002467 GCF_046254945.1 Alosa pseudoharengus
CTCCTGCAGAGAGGGACACACACGCACACACACACACACACGCGCACAGTGCACACGCGTGCACACATATACATGGGAGTAAACACACACAGTCTCACACAGTCACACACAAACACAGGTGCATCCACACACACACAAATACACCCACCAAAAGCAAACACAATCAAGACAGGAATTTATCAATATTTACATTCAGTTTACTGACAACCCTATGGAGGCTTCACAAAACAGTGTATCACTGCGTTTGGGCTTTCTGGGATGATAGCAAGAATTCCTTCATCTCCATAATGTATACAATAGGCTGAATATGGGAAAGAACGGCTGAATGTACTGTATCCCCTGTCATTCAAGCTATTGGAAACAACTAGATTCATATGGAGTATGAATGTGAATACACAGGCTCTACTGTCATGATAAACATTACCTAGCTCTTCTGTGCCATAGTCAGGGGTGTAGCCAGCCTCCACCATGGCAGTGCGGCAGGCACTCCTAGCCACCTCCTTCACCAACTCTCTGAACTCCCCAAGACGAGAGGCCACCTGTTCCAGAGGTGAAGGGTCAACAGGTCAAGGGTCAGGTATGGGTGAAAGCAGAGAATGTCTAATAAGGGGAGAACCTCCACTCTCGGGAAACTTCCGGTTTCTGAACTGGTTGCAGTTCCTTTTCTGGTTCCACATGAGGGCGCTCACGAATAAGTGCAGGATGAATGGAGGTCTATGGAGCTGTACCCCTCAAATCCACTTTTCTCGAGATATACATTTTTGCCCAGAAATTTGAATGTTGCATGCGAAAGAGGGAGCAGAGAAAATACACAGCGATGAGTATTATATTTTTTGAGTCACTTATTTGTTCTAAAAAGCCTTTCAAATGCGTCAATGACGTCATTCATTAGCAGAAAGCTAGTGTGTTGTGGGCAACAATGAGCCAACCTGTAAGAAATCGAAAGGACGTAAGTACTCGTTCATTCAACTTTTGACCTATAATACATATTGATCTTGCAGAAACCACAATCCAATATTCAATTTTTCAACGACAACCAGGTGAAAGAGACACATTTAGCCGTCTAGCTCCATAGACCCCCATTGTTTTTGCACTTATTCGTGATCGCCCCTAGCGGAACTGCAGCAGATTGCAGGTACAATAGAGTTAATAGCGAGTGATCTGGCTCTCCGTAAACGGGCTCTGGTGAAAGCATGAATATTTTGGATACCAACAAAATGTCACTCTAATGGTTTTACAGTGCTGTCATTATGCACAGTCTAAGGGGGGGACATCCTCTGCACACCTCCTTCAGCTGTTTGTACTGCTCGTCCTGGAAGTCTTTGAGGGAGTAAGTGCGGTTGGCTTCGATGCGACACAGCCCCATGTCACTGATGCGGTAGCACATCTCTCTGATGTCAATCAACGCTGGACGCAGAGACTGAGTGAGAGGAGAGCAAAGTAATGACATTTAAATAAACACTATTTCCACTTAAAAAAGACAACAGGCAAAAAAAAACTGCTGGTAAGCTACTTTAAAAAACTGCTGGTAAGCTACTGCCATAGTGATTGCATCATACAGTACTATGCAAAAGTCTTAGGCCACCCTACAGTACATGTTTTGCTGCAAAGTTATGAGGACTATATTAATGTATTGCTCTCTTTATTAGTATACCACCACAACATGCAGGGAATACTGTGTGTAGACAGTATTACAGTATAAAAACACAAAAATGTACCGGTGGTTTTCATCATAACATTGCTAAAACAATAAATCTACTGGGTGCCCTAAGACTTTTGCCCAGTTAGTGTGCCTACCTCGTTGACGATGAACAGGTTCTCTTGCAGCGCGCGCTTGCACTGGTCGATCTTCTTGGAGCGCACGTTGGTCCGCCACACACTGAAGGCCCTCCAGCGGCGGAACCGCACGAAGGTGGGGATGCGCTGGAGGCGGCGGTAGCAGCGGTACTCGTACTCCCATCGCTCCAGTGGCATGAAGTCCACCTCGCCGTTGCAGTTGTACGTCACGCCGTGCTGGCTGATGGTGTAGTAGTCGTGCTTGTTGATGTTCTCGTATGTCAGGATTCTGTCCAATGGGACACACAGGTTGTTTTAGTCCATTAATGACAAACTCTGACTAGGTTTGCATAATTCCTATTCACCTCTTTGAGCAGATAGTAGCTACACAGTTACAGTACAGTATTCATGTAATGTATATACAGTACAGTATTAATAAAATACTGTACTTCAGTGTTTGCAAAAAACGCTGTCAAAAGTAATGCCCTTACAGTATTCTGATGCTGTCTGATTCTGCCATGATGTGGTAAGTGTTTTTTATTTTTTGGCTTTTTATGCCTTTATTGTGATAGGATAGTTAAGAATGACAAGAAGCGAGTGAGAGAGAGAGTCGGGGTGGGATCCAGAGGACCACAGAATTGAACCCGGGTCGCTGCCGTACGGTGCAGGTGCCTCAGCCTGTTGCGTCACGGCTGGGGCCATGTGGTAAGTGTTTTGACAGCCAAGGAAAGTGCACAGTAGGGAGAGTTAAAGAGCAAAGAGTCCACCTTAACAAACTCACCTGAGATTGTAGGGATCATAGTGGACAGATGACTTGGGCGCTATTGACATCATGTAGAGAAACCCCAGGTGAGGGTTATTTTGGATGGTGCGGACTATTTCTGGGGGTGAGTGTAGCCTGGCACGGACCACCTCCTCCACGGAATTAAACAGCAGCGGACTGGGCAGACGTGGAACTGGGCTAGGCAGTGCCATGGAAACCGCTCTGCCTTTGCCAGAGGGCAGTCCTTTGGGAGGAGTGGGGGTGCATAGCCCCAGCTGTACCTAAAGGGGGAGAGTGTGGGGAATCCAATAAAACTGTGTTATGAGATCATCCAGCATGCACCAGTGCAGCAGCACGGAGTGACAATTGGTTTCCCATCCTATTTGATTTGCCTCAAGACAGACATCATTCTATATAACACATGGCAACAACTTCATTACTAACAACAGAAACAAGAGAAATTCAAAACCCTCTTTCTCTCTCTCCCAAACCAAACCTGCTTTTCTTTGACATGGTCAGGCAGCTCTGGAAGGCGCACTGCTGATGGCTGCCTCTCCAACGAGGTGCTTATCCAGTCTGCCACGACTGACGGAGAGGCTGCAGGCCTCCAGCCTGCACTGAGCAGCCGCTCACGGTTCTTCTTGTGGATGTGCTTAGGCTGGCTCTGTTCCTGATACCTTTTCAGGACAGGCTTCAAAAACAAACACACACACACACACACACACACACACACACACACACACACACACACACACACTCACACACACACTCACTCACACACACACACACAATTATTGGAAAATCAAAATATAATATTGTATTACAGGCACTTAATACCTAAAAGTTTCAGCTCTGAGACAAACTACAAACTGCAAGGCAGTCATGAGTAGGGTTATTGCTCTAACTAAAAGCGTGCCTATTGCATATAGCAAAAGTTGTCTTAGCATCACTCAAATTAAGAGAAACCCTGATGACATGAAACATTACAATTACTCATGCACACACCAGTATCTCTAACTGTTGTGTTTTTTGTGCAGCCTTCCGACGCTCCTGCGCCTTGGTGCTGTGGGTGAACACGAGGACATTGGGGTCGCGCTGTGCCTGGCTGGGGGCCACTGATATAAGCCTCGACCTCAATCGCTCAGCATCCACAAGACCAATAGGCAACCGCAGCTCCTGACTTTCCTCTAAACCAGGGATGAGTGGACGTCGCGGAGAGCCCTTATGAGAGAGCGACATGGTCTCGCTCTCTCCTCTGCTCCTGCTCTCAAATGCTTTGGCCTCTTAAATGAATTCTGTTAGACAATGAATATACAGTCTCAGATCATTAAAACCACATATATGTGTTAGGATTAGTTGTAATTTCGTATACAGTGAGATACAGATTAGCGCCTTGGTATAGTGTAATTTACAGCACCATTGCTTTGAACTGCTAATAGAATTCGAAAGACTGACTGGATACATTTTTGCAGATAGCAAGCGATAAATATGCTAGAACATTAGATAATGTTACTGTCATGAGTTAGCAAACCTGTCGTAGGCTATGTATTTAACTAAAGTTATACATGGTTTACGTTAGCTGTCTGATTGTTCTAGACTTTCAACACCAGATGATGTTTGGTTGCCAAAAGAACCAGATTGTGTGAAACTTACATTGTGTGAAAGGAGAACATCGCTGAAAAGTTGGTTCCAGTTAAAACAAAATAGATGATTCGTTTAGAAATAGCATTAATTCTGACTTACAACTACATTTACTTAACGTGTGTAGGTAATAATGACATTACATGCTACGCAAAATAACATCCCGTACAAATTTGCTTCAGTCGGCTACGTTGTATTTTGTTTATGGTCTCTTAGCAACGGAAGTCATGTGCCTTGGAAAGGTTACCAGTGTTGTTGTTGGTGCTTCAGTGGAGGACATACAAAATATTAAACCTTCGTATAATGTTGATTTTGTTTGCAAGATTTATAAGTTTAAGGAAAATAAAATATTGTCGACGTGAGTGTATACCACTGAGCATGCGCAGTACACAAACGAGAATTCTACAAGAAGTGGTCAACTGTGACATCCCACTTGTAGGCCTAGCTCTGACTGGGCTGTCAGTGCCCTGACAAGGGCTGCCTGGACCCGAACCTTAGCCAAATCCAGAGTTGAAGGCCAATATTTGAATTATGAGCATTCTTGTCAGGTGCATGTCTTCTGAGTATGCCTTTTACCTGCAAGTAACTAGAAGACAAAAACAAGACTATGGTCACCTTCCTATATTAGTAAAAAGAACACTTAAGGTGAAAATAAGGGGAAAACTAGTTGAAGAATACAGAGACAGAGCCACACATTTACTACAGGGATCTTTATTTTATTTTTCACATCCTCTTTAATAAAGCATTATACTTTTTGCTACCATCTGTTATGACTCTCAATATTTACAATGTTGTACTATGCACAAATATGGGGAAATGGGCATATCCTGAAAAGGAATGTATGTAAGATATGCTCACACCCGCCGCACACACAAAAAAAATCCCAGTCTTTAAATCACAGGCTATTCCCTCGCTGGATGTCCCCAATGTTACACACTGAGATAACATTAAGGAGACAGGGCCTCCAAAGTCAACATATGCAGTGTGTGTGAGAGAGAGTGTTAACACAACACAAATAAGTGTTTCTTCAGCACAAGCACATTTAGAGATTAAGATGCAGATTGCATCCGGATTAACTGCAAACCAGATGTCGTTAGGGTTAGGAGTGTAGGGAGAAACAATTTGCTTGTCCAGAAGTGTTCAAATGGAATCACAGTGAGATAAACACTTGTTTACCCTCTACTACACCAAGCCATAGCGTAATCATATGGCACACATTAGAATACACCGTACCAAGGTCTTTGTCATTTTGGTACACTTAGCAAATATCAAAGTCGAGACGGAACTACAGAAACATTACTCAACATGTACAAGTATACAGAGTATATGATTGATACACTGAAATACGCTCCTACTTTAAATACTGTTCTTCTGAATGGCCTTTTTCACTCTCTGCTAAACACTTGGCAATTGTTACCTCTTCATATTTGACACTTATTATGTAAGGATTTTCTTTATTGTGCTCATGAATACAGTCCTCTCTTCTATGGTTCCATAAAGACCTAAACCATTGACTGACTACACAGTACACAGCACTAGCACAACATGGTGTACAGTGGCCCAGAGGGCCAAATGGGGCCGATGGCACTGTTATCACGCTCTGTCAAACATCTCCTCTGCTCAGGTCAAGGCCTCAGGGTCCTTCGTGTGTGTATGTGTGTGTGTTGTGTGTTGTGTGTTGTGTGTGGTGTGTGTGTGTGGAGGGGACAGTTCATTGACATTAATTATATGCTGTGCAAATGACTTTTAATAATGTGCAGCAGGTCAGTATGCTAAATGCAATTGTTATTTTGTGTGTGTGCGTGTGTGCGTGTGCGTGTGCGTGTGCGTGTGTGTGTGTGTGTGTGTGTGTGTGTGTGTGTGTGTGTGTGTGCGTGTGTGTGTGTGTGTGTGTGTCATGTTCAGAAACAAAAAAAAGACAAATTCCCCAATGTAATAAAAATAACAAACAGACACTACTTTACCAAAGTCAGTTTGATCAGCTGAAAAATCATCAGTTAATGCACTGCATGTGAGAGCAGTATACTGCGTATGACGTAGCTGCACTCCTGGCAGAGGCACTAACTGGACTGCATGAGGGTGTGGTGCTGACAATCCTTCAGTGTTGCAATGAGACATGGAGAGGGTAAGGGGGCTTCATGTCATGTTCATATGTTATTGTTGTTGTTGTTGTGGGTCTTTGTTTTTTTTTCTTCCTGTGAGAGGTTCCTGTGTTCACACATGTCATTCTTCTGTCTTTCTTCCTGGTGTCTCTCTCTGTCCTCTCAAACCTCCACAGACAGCCCTTCCACCCTTGAATTATGGGTAAAATGCTGAAACATGACATTATATAAGCATTGCTCCCTCTTTGGGCAGTGGGATCTGGGAACAGAGTAAAGGACAAGATAAAATCAAACTGATATTTATTGGTGGACACTCTGGACATAATTGATGTGAATGTTGTGTAAACTCTGCATCACTGAAAATGAAGGCTGCCCTCAATGACATTCTTAAAGTTTAAATAAATGGATAAGCAATGAAGGGAACATTCCATGGTGATACTGTTTAGACATTACATGGTAGGTTACTCAAACTGCAATCGCACACAATATCTGATAGGAAGCATCAGTGAGCTTTGTAGTGCCCATGATGTTGATTGAGGCCAGGGATGATGATCACCTTCAGTCAGCTATGCCATCTTACATCTTACTGAATTTATCATGAAAGCTTTTACATCAATTTTTTTTTTTTAGAGTTCATATACACACTGACTCACCTGTTTGAATTGGTCCTTCAATTATGCAATAGCACTCTCTGCAAAGGGAAGAAAAACACATTAGATAAAAAGCACTTATGCATTTGAATAAAAACAACAGTAATAGTCACTTAGATTGTGATAGAGAAGCAACTGTCTTGCGTAAAGGACTGGATGAGGTGTAGTCTGCACAGTACATGAATATACAGAAGGCAATGATGAATGTAGTGCAATACCATCAAATAACAGAGGGAGGCAGCAGTCTGAGGAAACATATTTCAACACAGGAGATATCTAGTTGCATATGAGGAGCTTAAACATATCAATACACATTTATTAATTGATGGCTGAGTTCTCAAAAATCTGTAAGGCTTGCCTAGTCAGCATATTTCCTGCAGCTGTAAGAATCACAACGCACAACAACCCTATCTATCTTCTTTCCACTCCAAATAATCCCTTACCTTCTTTCTCCTGATGGTCAGTCTCTCTCTCTCTCTCTCTCTCTCTCTCTCTCTCTCTCTCTCTCTCTCTCTCTCTCTACCTTTCACACAGAATGTGTCCGCCTCTCCAAACCCTCTACTAACAAACAGGCCCTGCTGATATTCTGCCTGTGATTAATTTAGACAGGCTGACAGCAAGCTGTGTACACATCCATTAGAAATTCATGGTTTGGTCCAGGAGCCCAGAGCTTCAATTAACCCATGCCTACACACACACACACACACACACACACAGACACACACACACACACACACACACACACATTCTCTCTCTCACTCTCTCTCTCTCTCTCTCTCTCTCTTGTTCACTCACTCCCACCCTCCCCTTCCCCCTTTGGAATCATCTGAAATGATTTCATCTCAGTTCCATGTGTTCTCTTCCTACCTCATTTCTCTTTTTCTCTCCCCATCGCGAGTACTCCTGCTCTGTTGAATTCTAATATGTGTGTATTTGCTAACACATAACCAGAAGCTGAAGAATATTAAAACCATTATCCTCCAAAACCCCATCTGGATCTATCCAAGTCAACAGGGAAAGTGTGCATAATGTGATTCAGACAGAATTCATTTCCATTCAAGTGTATGGACAAACATTGTTTGACATACAATACACACTCAGGGAGATAAGGTATGCTTACACAACATACAATAAACAGTTTGAGTGCACTTCACGAGAATAACTTTAAATAAGTAGAATAACTAGGCTACCGGTACTTATTATGAGAATATTATTATAATAAGTAGTATGCATGTACTGTAATGTATGTTTAAAGCTCTTCATAAAGGTTTAATGAGTAATTATTACTGTCACCTTTACTTTCAGTACACATCAAGAAAATGATATACTGTACACTTTATATAATGTCTGTTTTAAGTAGGCCTACTCCTCTTTTACCCAGTGGTTTACATATTTCATGTATTCTTACTGTCGCTGAGCAGCTCTTCGGCCATGAGGCCGTCCTGGCGGTTTCCCAGCACGAAGGCCAGGAAGGAGAGGATCATAGCGTCCATGATGCCCATGATGGCCAGGATGTAGGCCCAGCGCACCGAGCACGCTCCGATGGTGTACTTCCCCGTCTGCTCACCACACATCCTCTTCACCTCGTCCGAATCCCAGCCATCTGGGTAGATCATACAGCCCAGCACCAGACATGTCCCTGGGGGAGAGGGGAGAAAGAGGGAAGATGGGAAAAGAGGGAGATAAAAGAAGAGAGGAAGATAAGAGGGCAAAGAAGACGGGGAAAGGAAAATATATATTTTACAATCGGAAACATACTGGATTCGTAGACACACACAAACAAACAAACAAATATATAAATAAATAAGTGCAAGGGGGGTGTGTATGTTCCATGATGTTGATGCTTTTTTTTTGCGCCTAGTCATGCTGAGGCGGCATTGCGGACTGATTTGATTTGATTTAAGCTGAGATGAAGTTCCCCTTGAGCCTTTCCCATCCCCAATCCAGTGGCCTTCTCCTCCCTGGGGCCCTGGCACTGTAGTCTCTAAGAAAGATTGATTTCACTCGCCTTTCGCCTTTAGGGGTGACTACTGTCGCGCTCCCGGGAGCAGAGAGATGAGATGAGACGACACAAACAAAAACAACAACAAGCACAACGTGCCAGTGCTACGGATTGCACCGAGTTGGCTCTGCCAAGCGAGCAGCACCTGCCACAAGAACAGTAGAAGCTCATCTCTTGGGATAGAGAGGGATCTTAGGTGCAAGGTTAAGTAGATCAACAGGCAAGAGAAATGCATGTGCTTACATAATAGGCTACCATCTGAATTAACTGTGTATATTTAGTGGGGAGTGTAACAAGGTTCAAAGCCACCACATTGTCATCTTCAGCTACAGTTGAATGGATAAATATGCTGGGCATTTACTGTTTTCTCATCTTTCAAATAATTCTAAAGTGGTTCATTTCATTTTAATACAAAAGCTGAGTGGATGGATGTGAAATGTTTTGTCAGCAATGAGAGCTGGCTACTGTTTGGGAAAATCAATGGCAACATTATTAGCCAAAGGAATGAGGTGATAATTTGTTGGAGGATGTCAAAGCCAGGGGTCAATAAAAAGGGCGGCGAGCGCCCAAGCTGGGCAAGAAACCAACGTGGGGTGAGATGAGGCAGGAAGAGAGAGAGATGGAGAGAGAGACAGGCAGAGAAACAGAGGGAGGGGGAGAGAGAGACAGAGGAAGGGGGGAGGGAGAGAGAGAGAGAGAGGACAGACGTGGTATGTAAGATAGCCCAACCCACAGACGGAAGCTGCCTGGAGGATTTAGCTGTAGGATAATCCCAGGAAATGACAGACTAACCACCCCTGCGCTCTCCCTCTCTCCCTCTCTCTCTTATTCATTCAGTTTGACGTGGTAATTGCTGTGTCACAAAGAGATAGCAGATGAACAGCAGAGAGAGAGAAAGAGACAGAAAGAGAGAGAGAGAGAGAGAGATGAAAGGAGGGAAGGAGTGGGCGGAGGTTAAGACATATAGACTACAGAAGATGAATGGAGAGAGCAAATAAATAACTGTAGGAGCAACAGTGACTCAGGGGACCCCTGCTGGGTTCCTGCACTTTCTCTCTCCCTCTCTCTCTCCCTCCCTCTCTCTCTCTCCCTCCCTCTCTCTCTCTCTCTCTTACACTCTCTCTCTTGTTTTTTTTCTCAGATCCCGTCTCTTCTTCTTGAGTCCAACAGGGCAGAATCATTAATCATGATTAGAGTGATAATAACAGTCATAATATGCATGGCAGCAAGTAACACAATTGCCCCTACTAATCCTGTGTGGGGCAGGGGGGTGGGGGGGTCGTCTTACCGCTTACACAGGCACTTAGAGAAAACACCATACCAAAGGGATATCATGAAAAGACTCAAGCTTTTACAAATGGCTTCTCCCCACCGACCAACACCACAGCTCTGTGAATGCAGGCTCTTTTGTCAAGAGGCCATGATTATTTACATCACAAAGCCACAGGAACAAGTCCTTTTGTCAAAAGGCAATGATTATTCACAAAGCCACAGGAACAAGTCCAATCTATTTTTCTTCTGTGACTCCATCACTCTCCCCCTCTCTCTATCTATCTATCTCTCGCTTGCTGTCTCTCAGCAATACACATTGTCTCAGTGTTGTCTTCTTTCTCACCCTGTCAGGCTCAATCTTTCTTTCTCTCTTGCTGTTTTCTCTCTTCCCCCTCTTTCTTGCTCTCTTATCTCTTTACTCTATCCCCCGCTTTTCTCTGTGGTGGCTGCAGCTGAGCATCAAAAGCCGAAAAGCAGCTAGAGGAGAGAGAGAGAGAGAGAGAGAGAGAGAGAAAGAGAGAGAGAGAGAGAAAGAAAGAGAGAGGTGCTCGCAGCACACGCACAAACATTGTGCTGATCATCAATTATGAAACGCATATCATTCCACTTCCTCTCTCTGTGATAGAAAAAGGAGTGAGAGAATAGAGAGAGAGAGAAAATGAGAGGAAGAGAGGGAGATGCCAAAGACGGAGATAATGAAACTTCAGTCAAATCTCTGTGCTGTCGTCTCCTCTACACACAGCAACCATCCAGGGTCAGATGGTGGAACGGACTCAGCGCCTTTTTCCTCACCGCCTGAACGATTGAAAGATTTAGATAATGCGGCGTGCCACGCCTGGCTCTAGTCTGGATACACACACACACACACACACACACACACACACACATGCACACACACACACACACACACACCAACCAACCCACAAACACACACAGAAACACACACCCACACACACACGTCTGGCTACAGCAACCTTTTCTGTCAAGAGATTGTTTCCACCTCAAATAAACAATATGTTCACACACACTAGTGTAACACAAGAACTGGGACCACAGCAATGTTTTTTTATCGTGATAATTGCATAAGAGGTGATATTTGAGATTAAACCACCCGCATTTCAACGCTAAATGAGTGAGAATTAATTTTTATTTTTTTGGTCAGGGAGCACGTCTTTGTGCTTGGGTGAGAAGATAAAATATTCCCTAAAAGAAATTCATTTATGAAACAAGACTGATGCAAATAGCATAAACACATCTCAAAATGTATTTATATATTTTCTATGAATAAAAATATCACACATTCTTCACACCCTTCTTTTTTTACTGCAGGGCATTGCAGTTTTCATTTTACGGGTCCTAACATCCAGACATTAAACATGCATGACCATCATTATGTAACTAGTTCATGCGTATGCGTATGTGTGTGTGTGTGTGCACTGTGAGGTAGAATTCTGCAAGATCAAAGGCAGCTTATTCAGCCCATAGTCCTGGTTCTCAGATAAATCAGTGTTTTTTGGGACCCTGGCTAGGAACATGAAGTGGTAATACAACACAAACAATGGCATATTTGAAACCAATAGACACACACTCACACACACATGTACACACACATAAAGACCTCTTTGCAATCTCTCTCCCTCCCTCTGTTGTGTCTCCCCCCTCTTGCTTTCATAAGAGGCTTCTCAGTTGATAGCTGTTTGTGAGACTTCCCAGCAGGTGGGAGGTGCATGGCGATCAAATCAGACGAATCCCTTCCACTATGGGAGTCAAATCTCAAAGACTACTGGAGTCAAACTGGACCTATCTCTCCCCACTATGGAAGTCAGCCAATCTTTTCCTGTACCTGACCAAATCTCTCTCAATACAGAAGTCAACCTGGCCAAATCTCTTCCACTACAGAAGTCTATCTGACCAACATCACACCCCACATTTGAGTACAAGACTCGATCACACCAAATCTGTTTTTGGCAGCAGCAAAACTGGCCCAATCTCTTCAAGCACAAGAGTTAACTTGGCATAAGAACTCTTGAAAAGAAGTAACCAACTTTAAAGCCTCTCTCTCTCACACACACACACACACACACACACACCTGTGCTCCTTTGCATTTTCCTTGCATTAACCCTATACTTTAATTATGTCACCAATGACAATTTTTCCTCCCAACACCACCCACTCTATTACACCCACACACATTACGGTTCCTATAGTCTGCTGAATAAATAGCAATATAACAAACTCAATGAGCCTACAAAATAGAATCTGTGTGTATGTATAATAATAACAACTGTATGTGAGAGAGATGGATCCGTTAAAATCATTTTTCTTTATATTTTTCTTGCTCTTTTTCTACATCGTCTATCTCTTCTTGTCTTTCACTTTAATTAACTTTTAAACGCTTAATTTGTGATTTTCACTTATTACTATTTTATTGTCTATTTATTTTCCAGACATAAAAGCAAATGTACACAAGTATCTCTCCTAAACCCAGTTTACAAATAAACCACACAATAAAAGGTCTCTCTCTCTCTCTCTGTTTTTGTGGTTTGGAAAACAGAAAGTCGCTGTCCAGCCGTGGAGGTGCTGAATTCAGCCCATGGGCATGCATACCAAACCCACTGTGGCTGGGAGCTGTTCCTTTCCAGTGGTGCTGAATCCGGTTGCCTTGAGACACCAGGAGCCCTTTCTTTCCCCATGTCCGTCTGTCTCTTTGTCCATGCTGGCCGGTGTGGGGCCAGCTGCCTTTATAATGCACACTGAAGACAGCAGCCACCCGTTTAACGGCACATATTTTACATGTCTTTTTACAGATTAGAATTGAACGATAGCACGGCAGATAAGGAGAGAGGAGGTATTCACAGGTAAGCAAGGCGGGAGAGGGGGGAGAGAGGCAGTGGAGGGGTGGGGGGGGTGAGAAATAGAAAGGCCTGTCTCAATTGTTTATGCTCAGAATACTCTGGGTGAAGTCAATCTTGTGAGACGCGGGAGAATCCTTCTGGGAGAGATGAACGTGAATGGCAGTCAGAGAGAGAGAGAGAAGAAAAAAGGAAGAAAAAGAGGCAAGCGAGACAGAGATGTTTGGAGGTGGAAAGTAGGGAGCAAGTGAGGGAGGAGGATGAAGGAGAGGAGGAGGAGGAGGAGGAGGAGGGGAGCGGAGAGGAAAGCGTGGTTGAGAATGCCGAGTGGCTGTCGGTGTGAGGCCATTATCGAACGGATCAGCACTGCCTAGCGGGGTGGGCTTTGTTGGAGGGTGTTTGTGTGTGTTTCTGTTGTTTTCCTGGGAGAGCACAAAATGGAGAGCTGAGGAAAATAAACTGAGAGGAGGGTAGAATAGCCAGAATGAAGCTGAGGATATTGAATGCTGAATGCATATAGACACATAACAACAATCACAACAGTAGCATCTCTGCAGACTATTTTAGTGAATGAATAGGCGCTCCGATGCAAACCCTCCATTTAAAGCAACACCAAAGAGTTTTTTGTACCTTAAAATGTTTCCAAAATCGTTTCAGTGGTTCATCAACTCGTAACAGGGTGAACGGCACTTTCTGCATTCGCTTCGCGGCCCTCTATCGGCTATAACCGCACTATGTAAGTTTGCCGGATCGGATAGCGGTTCTGTAGTTTGATGGAATGAGACATGAGAAACTACAAATTTGACTTGCATCCGATGTCGCAATACATCGTACTTTCATAAAATCATGCAACATATTATACCTTTGGACCCCCTTGAAAACGAGATGATTCATCTCAAGGGGCTATCCTTAATAAAATTGAAATTGAAAATTGAAATACCTTGTCTGTGGACATTGTTATTTGCAAAGCTGGTGCTGGATAAACAAATAGGGCATGCAACAGAGGAAAAGTTATTTGGTGTTGCGTTAAGTGAAGTACTAACCAATGGCAAATAACCATTAAAATCAATAAATGCAGGCAGTGTATCTCTGCCTTGTGCCTGTTTAATCAACAGTCAATTTTTGTGGTTGAAAATGTAGTACGTAATTCATTGCTATGGTTGAAAGCTGATCCTTGTACACTGCAGTGACATGAAAGGTGAATGCCTGCTGTGTGTGTGTGTGTGTGTGTGTGTGTGTGTGAGAGAGAGATCTATGCCCCTCCGTGTCCTGGGAGTTGCAGAGGTGTTTTGAGACGGCCCCTGTGCGACAACGCCTCCATAAAACTGACTGAGGATCAGATTTACAACCCGGCGGAGTTTGCGGCACAGTGGGAGGGAGAGACGGCGTGGCAACTCTATCAGCGCCTGCAGTCTGGATCAGGGACTTGTGACGTTATTAGCACTTCATCACGTCTCCCAACCTGCACCCCCCACATCACACCCCCTCCTCCCCTCCCCCCACCACCACCTCCATCGGTCCATCTGGAGAGAAAATTCATCACGTGCTTACCTCAGCAGTCAGCTGTGTGATGTTAGCAACTAAACGACAGAGCAGTGCCTCTAAAAACCACAGACTGCTGAGTAACCAGTACTTCCATTTGTTATCACTTTTATTGCCACACACTTCCACAAAAGAGATCGTAATGACTCTGAATAGGCAAAATGATTGAACAGTACAGAGGGGTATTAATGTGCAGTCAGTGCGTCCTCCACTGTATACAGAAGGGGAAATTCATTCATCTCTGCTGGATGTAGAATGCACTGCACTTACGTCTGTGACATCCAGTATCTCTGCATATAGATTGGGTAAAGAGACAGAGATACACTAATTAAGAGCAGTTGTCAGCCACAGCAGTGGCACTGTAAGGAGAAATGAACTCTTAATGCTTATTAACTCTTCGATGCGTCATCACTCTGGATGATTTTTTTAGGGCAAATCTATTTTCCATTAGAGCTCCCGATGTAAAAAAAAAAAAAAAAAAAGAGGCAAAAACATGAGCCGAGAGAACAGGCGCCTGCTGTAGATGGATGGATGCTGTTGTCATGGCGAGGTTACCGTGCAGCAGTAACCATGTACTCAGCAGTCAGCTGTGGAAGATTGGCGTGCGTGGCAAGCTGGAGGCAGATGCATCGTCATGGCAACTGCCTTCCTCTCATCAGCTGGTCGGAGGGGTGGAATTATGAATGACCGCCGCACAACCGACTCCAGCTTTCAAGACCAGCTGCCTCGCTGGGCTGTCTGTGAAGCAGGAGTACTAACTCCGGTAAAAACAAGAGAGTGCCCTGCCTGTGTGTTGCTTAATATCACGATATGCTTGGAGGCACACATGCACACACACACACACACACACACAAAGGCAGATAATTTCCTAAGCCCGCCTGCACAACAGGCCAGAACTCCACCAATAACTGACCAACATCATCTTCAAGCCCTTTCATTTTTCAGCAATCACACACACCCACACACACACACACACACACACCACAGTAAAGCGGGTGGATTGAGAGGCAGTGGAGGTGATGGCGAACAGGTGTTCCCTATTAATTACAAGGCAAGGCCAGCAGCCCTGTGGAGCACATGGCTCCATCTGCCAAAGGAGAGCCGGAGACTCCACGTCTCTACGACAACACAACACAACACAACACATGTACGAGCTGTGAGCGCATCCTCAGAGCCAGAGAGAGAGAGAGAGAGAGAGAGAGAGAGAGAGAGAGAGAGAGAGAGAGAGATCTGGGCCATTGTTCTGACAACAGTCCAAACCGTCGTGCTTGGGCACTTTGGACGCCAACCAGTACCGTTGTTCACCACATGCAAGAACCATAAGAAAGCAATTTCCTCTTTCCCAGTAGGGCTCCAATAATCTTTGCTGAGAAATAGCCATAAAGAAAGGAGTGGGGAGATGGGAGGGGGGGCGGGGGGTCCTGTTTACAGACTCTGAATGCAAGAACACATTGAGAGAGAGTGATGTGTTCTCAATGCAGTGGAGTGTCATTAGTGCACCTCATTGATATTCCAAGATGAGTCCCCTTTATCTGGTTCCTCTACTCCTTCAGGTGCGCTGACAGCCCCCTGACTAGTTAGCCCCTTTGAATGTAATACAGGTGTCATCTTTTCTTCTCCCCCTCTTGGAGCGAAGGAAGAGACTTTTGAAGTGGTCTGTGATGGGATTGTTTTAATATTCCTCAGATCTGGGATGCGGGAAGGGGAGACGTTATTATCTACTACTCTTTTTAGCCGACACCGAGTCTGTTTTGCTTTTTGTTGTTTTGTTTATTTTGGCAGGCACACACAGAACTACTGACTGGGGCAAGGAGACGTCCCAGAGACTTGAGACAAATATTCATTTGACACAGACACACACACACCGATCACAACAACTCTCAGTTGACAGATGTGTAAGGGAATTTTAGGGGGGGGGGGTTGCTAAGGACAAGCCATTCCTAGGGAGCATGCTGTGTACTTAAATCCATAACCGGGTTAATCATTTAAGCATCCTGACAGATGAGGATCAGTGAGATAGCTGTCAATTAGGACAAAGCCTTTCAACACAGCAGCATTTATGAATGCTGGTGGATTTGAATATTCTTTTAAATGATTGTTTGGAAGCAGAGGGGGTTTTGTTGGCTGACTGAGACTGTGCAGGGCTGATGGAGACATCAGTGATGAAATGGTGTGTGTGTGTGTGTGTACGTGTGTGTGTGTGTGTGTGTGTGTGTGTGTGTGTGTGTGTGTGTGTGTGTGTGTGTGGCCGAAGATGTGTGCCCCCAGCTTGGCCTCATCAGTGACTGAAAAACAACAGGTGCCACAGGAGGAACAGTGCCACCTCATCAGGTGCCACCCCATGCTTGGCATAGCCTGGCCAGTGGGCACAAACAGACCAGAGGGATGTTAGAGGGGAAAGGATTTCTAGCTGCTAGGGGGTCTAGGGAACATGCTTGGCATAGCCTGGTCATTATTCTGGGGTCTTGTGCCAAGGTGAGGTGAGAGGATGATGTGTGATGCCCTGGTGGTGGGGGTTGGCAGGTTGCCGTGGAGACAGGCCTCTGACTCTTATGAACCTGAGGGTGTGAGGGTTCTATCTGCTGGTGCATCCACCTGATGGGAAGAGATTGCCCTGACAACATGCCCGCTGATTGCACCCACTCCACCACCACCACCACCCCAATTCTCTCTCTCGCTTTCTCTTTTACACACACACACGCACACAATGTGACAAAGACAGAAAGTGAGAGAAAAATGCACCTGGTGCATGTGGTGTGTGTGCATGTGTGCTTGTTTGAGATACAGTGTGTGCGTGTGTTTACATGTGTGTGTCCACACCGAAGAGATGGGGGTGGAGGGTTGTTTCAGGGGTGTGAGAGGACCACTGTTGCCACAGCAACCTCTCTCCCCCTCCCCACCTGCTCTCTCTGCTAGGCAACACAACCAAATGATCTGAAAAACCAAATAAACAGGTCACTGTTAATAATAATAACCCTGCTGTAACACACACACACACACACACACACACACACACACCACAGAGATCAGTTAGACCCCCCCTCCCCATCTTGCATCTACTGAGAGTGGAATGAAAGCTCAACGCCTGCTGTGAGTTTGACACACGCTGTGCACCCCACATCCTTACTCCAATCTGTCAGCGGCGTTAACCTGACCTCTCCTGCAAATCTCACTGTTTGGAGGACTCGATGGCCTCTATGCCCAATTTAGCAAACGGAAATGCCCCCTGCCACACACACACACAGGTGAGTTGTCCTGAAGAAGTCCTTGCTCATATGCAGTTGACAGTCGATTTTCCCGGCTGACAATCACGGCATGGCTCTCAAACACCGGATCACTTCAAACGCCTGTCACCGGCTTGTGCTTTATCAAAGAGAAGCCCTGTGATGCCTCTGCACACCTGGGACATTCACACACCACCACACACACCATCACAAACCACACACACCATCACAAACCACACACCATCACAAAGTACCACGCACACCATCACAAACCACACATCATCACACACTACGCACTACCACATACACCATACACTACCACACACCATCACACACTACCAAACACACCATACACTACCACACACCATCACACACTACGCACTACCACACAACCCACCACACTAACACACACCACAGAGGGGGGACCTATACTTCTAATTCAACCCCTTTCAGTTAGTCAGCCTCCATCTCCCCATACACCAAACCTGAGTCCAGCCATTCATCTGGACACTCCTGTGGGTCCAGAGATCCTTGACCTGAGACAACAGATTTCATGTTATCCTTCCCTCAGGGGTCAAAGAGGCATTTAAATCTCCGGCTGGCTCGTCCACTCATTCATTCTCTCTCTCCTCCCAGGACCTCAGCCATGCTCCGGCTGGAAGGGTGATTTATTCCGGGGCCTCTGTGATGTGACTGCTGATGTCCGCACGGCTCTGTGCCCAGGCCAACGGCATCCATTATTATGGATTGATCTGGCTGCTGACTGACCTGAAGGGCATGGCGTGTTCGTGTTCGCTCGCAGGAGGAACAGAGACATCCATAAGTAAGTGAGGGGAGGAGGAAGAGGCATTCATGCATGTGTGTCATGGACGCAAAGGATTGTGTCATTTTATGTATCATTTATGTATGTGTGTGTGTGTGTGTGTGTGTGTGTGTGTGTGTGTGTGTGTATGCCCACGTATGTGTTTCCATGTGTGTGTGTGTGTGTGTGTGTGTGTGTGTGTGTGTGTGTGTGTGTCCTCAGATGCAGATCAAGCTCAAATGGCAAACATGATGGATTGTTTTCCGCCTCAGAGAAACACCTCAGTCCCTAGGGGTTTTGAGAGGGGGGAGAGGGACGAGGGGATCGAGGACCTTTAGAGCATGACACTCCACTCCCTTTGATCCCTGACTGCCCTTACGAGCCGCACAGCTCCATCTCCACAGCCAAGAGGAGACGAGGAGAGTGCGTGTCCGCACAGGTGCCGGATCAAACGACACGGCCAATGTCCTCGCCTCTTTGATGTCTGGTGTTTTTTCAAACAGGCAAAATCGAGTGGCAGGGGTTGCACTCTGGCGCTCCGCAGACGGGCAGGCGGGGCGGCCAGGCGGTCAGGGCGACCAAGGACGTGTCACTCGCCCGGGCCGCAAGGTCAATAGGGTCCAAGCCTGCTCAACCTGCCACTGAGTTCAACCTGATAAATGACAAGATGAAGAACCAAGATAGTATCTCTTGATCTCTCGCTCACTCGCTCACACACGCACACACACACAGACACACATACACTCCGCACACACATACGCACACACATTCACACAGTCTGCCTTTCACACGCATACACACACACACACACACACACACTCTCTATGCAATCCCCCTGCCTTCTTTAATAGGTCACCGTGCCCTTGTCTCTCTTCAGGAGAGAGGGAATAAATCAGCTGGCTGGTCCTCCCTGACAGTAACTCGGCCGATGCTGGAGATAAACACAAATGGGAAATCTATACACTCCAGCAGGTGCCCGATACCTGCGCTTACAAACCTCTCCTGCACGACAATCTGAGGTCCCCCACTACCCCCGACACACACACACACATACACACACACACACACATAGAATATCCCCCACACTCACTCTCTCACACCTCTCCCCATGCACACACACACACCCCTCCTCCCACTCCCAAACCCTTCCTACCCTCTGTCTCCATGGCTGCCATTTTAGCTGCAAAAACTCTATTTTGTTCTGGTGCCTTAATCAAATCAAGCCCATTCGCAACAGCACGGCGAAGGCAGGTTATTCCTCTCGAATGCACAATGGCTGGCTGGCTGGCTGGGCTTCGGCTGTCAAATGAGCAAAGATAAGGCAGCCCATTTATTGCAGGGATTTAAAAAAAGATATATGGTTACTGCATGAAAGAGCAATTGTCAAATATACACTAGATTTCTCCCCTGAACCCACTAATCACAGTATGTAAACGTGGGAGGATTTGCGCTGTGTCTGATTCGTGTGTGTACCTTTGAGTGTGTGTACCTTTGAGTGTGTGTACCTTTGAGTGTGTGTACCTTTGAGTGTGTGTGCTTGCCTGATCTGTGCAGTTGATTTTGACTTTGTGAGCATGAATGAGTGTTGTCACCTATGTGGTTGGGGTTTAGCATGAGGCTTTGTAAAGCGCCTTTAAACACTGTTTAGCGTTAAATTGTGTTATGTAAAGAAATGTAAAAAAAAAACTAACTGAATGAAACAGTTTAGCATATGTATAGCGGTTGAGTTGTGCGTGTTTTGTGTGCATGTGTCTGTTATTTTCCACTTATGGCCGCGTGTACATACACTATGCATGTGGTTTATCTAGGGCCAAACGAGGACAGCGCTCATGGGCAGTGATGCCTCGTCTTCTCCTCACTTTCCCTCGCCCTTGTCATCAAGATGAACAATGCCACTGATTGTTCGCCTCAAGTCTCCAGGCTCTAATTAGACACAATTCAACTTAGCCCTACTTTGTTTCATAATTAAGAAGCTAACACAATGGGGGCTTCCATGTGACCAAAGTCTCTATACTGTAGGCTATCACTATATCTATGATGACAATCAGGAACGGAGAGCCCATGTAGGAGTGTCCAGCACAGAGGTTCACATTAGCCTGTCCTGCTACCAGAAAACTGGTACTTTCCAATTTGTTGGATTAAAAAAAAAGGTTCACCTGAATGTTTCTGTGCTGTTTTGAGGACAAGGCCGCTTTTTGCACTGAGAACGCTGCTGGGCGTGTGTGTGTGTGTGTGTGTGTGTGTCTGTGTGAGTGAGACAGAGTAAGACAGTGTGTGTGTGTGTGTGTGTGTGTGTGCATGTGTGAGGGAAAGAGAGAGACAGAGAGAGGAAGAAAGAGTGAGAGTGTATGTGCATTTGTATTTGTTTTTTAAGCTTGATGTACCGGTATTATCACTTTCCTCTTAAGCCAGCTCTCCCTCAGGGGATTCACAGCAAACAAGCTCAAAGGCTTTCGCGCCGGCACTGCTGCTCCTCTCTAATTTATTTACTATGCCCCCCAGCTGCACACATCGCCCCTGATACGTTAACTGCACAACATAAAGGTGATTCTGTTGAAAATTGCCGTACATAATTATTTCAAGAAGAACCACTGCCCTCCCGGTGCTTTTGTCAATTAGCATTTTAACTCGCATTCAGGGGCAATCGTGAAGCCACACTTATCTCTCAAACCTCTTTGCACTCGGATTCAAAGGCTTTGGAAACAATTCTGGTATAGCGGTTAGCGCAATGCGTATATCCTCAAAGCCAATGAACTATGGCCTCCTGAGATAAGAGGGGAGTTGAGCTGCAGGTCGCCCCTGCTTATATCACTGAATAATTTTACATTAGAAAGTGGAAAATGGAAAGTACACCTCTTAAATACCAAGTGCAGGTGAGAGTTTGATTGGAGGGGATCAGGGGGGGCTGGGAAGGTCAAAAAGACACCGGGGTCTTGCACTCCTCTTCTTGAGATTAGGCCGAAGACGAGTAGGCCTATACCCGTAATCCCTCATCTGCAATCAGCAGCAGCTCTCTCCCTGCTACCTTAATGACATTAACTTCAGAGAGCCAGGGCAATCAATCCCTAATGAGGCTGTCCCTGGTCGTCCTATTAACAACACCTATCAGCAACTTTTCCAGCTAAATCAACCCCTGCATCTGATTCCCTAACAATGGTGGCTGCGCACTGAAAATAACATTAGTAAAACCCTTTGATTCAAACCATTGGAGTAGGTGACAAATCAGAGGCAAAGACAGGCCTCACTGCATTAAGTACTGGTCACTGATGGAGAAGGAGATTAAGGATGGCGCGTGTTAATGGTGCAGGGGTATTTTTAGTCACATGATGCAAATAGCTAATACCGTTTGTAAGAGCCAGCAGAGAGAGAGTCGTCTTGTAGTATGACAACAATGTGATCAATGTCCTCCTCACTAGTGACTCGCTAGTGACTCGTGTGTGGTGGGGGGGCAGGGGTGTTTGCAAGGGGAATTTTGGGTGGGCACAGTTAGTGTGTGTGTGTGTGTGTGGGGGGGGGGGGTTACTAAGGATGTTTAACTAAGTCTCAATTGGCACGAGGCCACCTAGCTTCACTAAGCACAAAACTATAAGAACATTACTCACTGGGAGAACAGATCTCACAGATCTCTTTTGCAGGCTGAGGGGATTTGTCACTGATCATTTGCATGGGGGCAAACAGTGCATCATTTATTGACCGTCCCCTAAGGGCTGGGAGTGGAAAGTGCCCGCACACTGGGAAAAAGCCCTTCAGCCTCTGAGCTCCATGCAGCGTCCCACCTTCAACACACTCCCCATTTATCGTGCCAAACCTACACACTTTAAAGCTCCCACAAGCATTGCTAGATATGCATTTCTTGCTAACTGACAGTAGATCTGATGGACTGTAATAGTCCATCATCTTTCTTCAATGCATAGTGTGCATCTAAAATAACTTCAAGTCAGGGATCCCTGTCTTTGCTGACGAAGCCGAACTTCAAATGATGCTGAGATGATTTTCTCCACAAAACAGTTCAATATTCGATAATTATTACAGAAAAAAGCTGTATGCTGAAAAAGCAACAGCTCCTCATGCTACAATATTGCTACACAAACTCTATTCACTATTCTTCTTACCATCAACCTCATGTCAAGACATGTTAATCTTCAAGATGCACCTTACACTTTACATTATCTAGCAGAGAAAAGGTCGACTGGCAAGGTCAGGAACACAATTTCCAGATTCCAAATACCCCTCTAATGTGCCTTCACTGAGCCACAAACTGTTGATAAAAGGCTGAATTACTAAAATGATCCCGAGGCAGTTGTTACTTAATATATCAATGATTAGCATAATTTCCAAAATGCTGGAGGGGGGTGATATGGACCGTGACAGTACAAGCAGTCCTAAGAGACTGAGGCGCCTTCGGGGACTGTCAGTATCTCTCTTTTTAAACCATTCCCCTGGGTCTGATGCTAAACTCGTAACCAGCCACAGCCAGCCTATTGTTTTCCAGATTAGCATTTGACATTTGATCATAAGGGTATAATGCACAGGGGGGGGGGCATAGTGCAGTGGTGGGCAGAACCGTATATAGAAAGAGTTTGGCCAACTCAAATCATGTTGGAGACCAACGTCAGATGACTTTACAATATGGGGCGAATATGCTATTGTTCTTTTTTAACCATTTATTATATTTTTGGGATCTGATGAATGTTGGTATCTAACATGGCATCTACGAGCCACATGACCACCAATCGCATAACAGGATAGCTCAGACCATTCGATTGCCTAATAGGTCAAACTCTCTCTATATACAGCTCTGGTGGTGCGGTTAGTGTCCAATAGCACATGCAGGCTCAGTGCCCACAGGGACACAGGTTCAAGTCCAACTTGACGTCATCTCCTCTGACCCATTCTCTCTACCTCTATTTCCTACTCAGTTCCTATTTACCCTGTCTTATTATATCACAAAAAAGGAAAAGTTTAAGTTAAAGTTGACTGGTATTCAGCTGACGCTTTTATCCAAAGCGCAAAGGCAGATTCAGGAATCAAACCCGTGTCGACTGCTTGTCAGACGGTGACGGCTCCACCACAGTCGCACACCCTTCCCCATAGTGAAATGTAATGGATAAGTGTCTTTCCAGACTCAGTGACAACAAACAACACACAATACCTAACACAGTGCACATAGTAAAGCATGATTAAGGTCATGCCAGTCAACTAAGATAGAATGTGCCATTAGTGACCAACCACACTATTCCATGTGGGTAATTCCGTGTCGATTTAGACAAAATCCAGGAAAATGGTTGCTGCACCATCTCATATTGTGCTCAAAGTTTGTCTACATAATATTTAGGTCCCACAACTAAGACCTGTACAATATTTGTGTTAAATTCCAATGTTTTCATACATTTATTGACCCTTGATTTTAAATACTTTTTACACTCTCAGAAATCTTGGAGGCCATGTTTGGGCATTAATGTCTTGAAAAGTATTATCTCTAGCCTGCCCAAACTTTGTAAGGTGGAAAACAGACATATTCTCATATGACTGGGACCGTTAAATGTTTATACTGCATGCCCATTAGTTTTACCTAGATATGGAACAAAATGCAAAACTAGTGATATTGAGGGTCTTGTAGAAGCTCAAATATTGGTACAACATTAATAACATATAGTTCTTATATAGCCAAAATCACTTTTAATGGTTCACTTATACTGAGAACATTTTTGTCTTCCAAAACTGTTTGGCTGCCCATGAATAATACTTTTTATTATATTAATGCCCAAACATTGCTTCAGGCTGTAGAACTGAAGTAATTTAGTTTATTCCTCATTTTGTAAATCACTTAGGACAAAAGCATCTGCTAAATTAATACATGTAAATGTATATAGGCATACAGATAAAACAAGTATAAGTATAAGTATATAAGTATAAGTATATATACTTTTTTGATCCCATGAGGGAAATTTGGTCTCTGCATTTAACCCAATCGGTGAATTAGTGAAACACAAACAGTGAACACACAGTGAGGTGAAGCACACACTAATCCCGGCGCAGTGAGCTGCCTGCTTCAACGGCGGCGCTCTGGGAGCAGTGAGGGGTTAGGTGCCTTGCTCAAGGGCACTTCAGCCGCGGCCCACTGGTCGGGGCTCGAACCGGCAACCCTCCGGTTACAAGTCCAGAGTGCTAACCAGTGGGCCACGGCAGCCCCCCCGCCCCGAGTTCTGCGTCTCCTCACAGCACGCAACTTTTCATGGGCCTTGGACTAGGTTCACCACCCCTGCACCCCAGATGATTGCTTTTTGTGGGAGAGGGCCGACTGAGGGCCAACGCTGTCATGCAGCAAATTGCCAACGCAATTAAGAGGCCTCAATTGTGCCCAGCTGGAAGGGGGAGAAACACAGTTGCTATTTGGGGGACTTTCACGTTAATCACCCTCATTTATTATCGCCATTTAAAACACTGCCTTTTCTCAACATCCATTAGACGTAGGGGTGTAACGGTTCATGTATTCGTATTGAACCGAAACGGTACGGGCGTCACGGTTCGGTGCATGAATTTACACGGAGAATACACGGTATAAAAATACATAAAACTCGTGTGCGGATTAATTAATGTCATGCGCAATTACTGTTAAGTAGCGAGAGTTACGGGAGTTCTTTAGCGACACCTAACGCTAATCTGTAGCCTCGCCTTAGCTCTGAAGCTCTGATTGGCGCCTATGTTTTTTTTTGTCAGGTCGTCAGTCGAGTCCGTCAGTCATTAGCAGCACTAAGGTTAGACCCACAAGAGTTAGAGGATCCGCTGGTCTATTTAAGATCGCAAGTTTGAGAACTTAACGTTAGTACAGGCGAAAGAGTGGTGGATAAGATGAAACTGTGTGTCAGCGTTGTTCAGCAGTTACTGGGTATGTGAGTGGAATAAATGCTACACATATTCGAAGCCATCACCCAGATGATGTAGGCTACCAATCACTGAAACGAGGGGAAAAAAACTTCCCCTGCGCTTCAGCAGCCTTTGGATACACATACAAATAGGGCCAAAACCTATGGCTTAAATTAAATGATTTCGTAATGACAGAAAGCTATGTAAATCGCATGGTAATTACCTTTATGTTGGGGTAACTTGTAACTTCTCACATGAGGAGCTGGTGTTAAGTGCATAGACAGTAAAATAAAGTGACAACGCTAACCAGGCTAATAAACAAACCATGCTAGTACGGTGAGTTAACGTCAAAGGGCAAAGTCACGTGACTTCTAGTTGTAGTCTGTTTATGAAATGAAAGGAGCAATTTTGTTTTTAAAAAAAAGGCAAAATAGTGTGATATTTTCACAGTTAGTAGGCTAGATTATTACTTTACACACAATGAAAAATATTGAGGCAAATTGTAGACCCTTCCATATACAACTAAACACAGATGTTGAAGGTCTTGCTTAAGTGGATTTTTAAAAATCATTTTTCTATGTAATTTGCACTTTCATAAATAAGAGATGCTGTAGGCCTATTTTCAGTTTTATAGCTGATTGTCTTAATTTGTTTACAAGTTACAGATGGAGTCTGGGTACTTATTGTACTGTTTAGCCTATATCTTACACACTTCAGGCTGTTGCAGATAGCTCAGGGAAGAGACTGTATGACACTAGGTGGTACAGCCTGAGACATGCACAATAAAAAAAATGCTTTCTGCATTTTTGTTTTGCTTTTCCCTCCATTGTACCGAACTCGTACCGAACCGTGATGTCCGAACCGAGGTATGAACCGAACCGTGACTTCTGTGTACCGTTACACCCCTAATTAGACGGCATTAAACGACCGGTGTAGAGAAAGGAAAGAGAATGTGAAAATCCAGTTGTAGCTTTAGTCGCTATTGACAATCTCATAAAACAGTGCTACTGCAAGGCCGCAAAGATTTCCCAAGTGTGCTGGGGTGATTGGTTTGTGGTGCAGAGTGCTATTATTCACCAGAACACTATTTATCCCAGCAAACCAAAATTACCGCCTATATCGCAATTAACTCTCATTTCCATCCCATTCGAAAAGAGGATATGTCATCTCAGATTCTCTGGATGCTGCCCTTTTTTTAACTGCATCCAACTTCCAACAAACCCATGAGCCTCCCTCTCTCTCTCTCTCTCTCTCTCTCTCTCTCTGACTACATCTGTCTATCTCACTTTCCCCATGGCTCTTAAACAAACTTCCATCACGGGCTGTCAGTCATCATTACGATCAAAAGGGCCTTGCCACTCCTCAATCTTGTGTGTCACTCACACTTTACTTCAAAGTGGCCCCACTGCTCCTCAATCAATGCTGTCAATCAAACTAAGCATGCAAACACCTCTTGAGTACACATTCAAATGGCATCCATTCATATACATATTATACAACAAGAAGTAAAGAATAACTATTAAGATGCTGAAAACTGTTGCATGCAAAAATGTGTGTTCCAATTTTAGGAGCGCTGTTAGCAGGTCTGGGGGAGCTCTGTGTGTCTGTTTGGTGAAGGTGTGACATTGGATAAAGAAGCTGCCAGCTCTTCAAAGCAGTTTTATTTATTTTTTTCCACCAAAAGTATTCACAAAATTCCTCCTGCTCTGACGTCTTAACACCTCAGGACATGGGAGTGTCTCTCTGTGTGTGTGTGTGTGTGTGTGTGTTGATGTTGTTGTTTGCACATGTGAATTTGTGTCCCATACTCCTCTATTTATTCAGAGGCTGACAGCTCTTTAAAACGACATACCAATCAGCAAGGGATTTGCTTATCTTGGTCAGAAGAACATCTCTCACATCTGTTGGGCTTTATGCAGAGAGCCCTTCTCTGTGAACTCGTGATGAGCAGAGAAAATGTATCCCTGTAGTCTTATTTGCTTTTTATGGCGTGTATCTGTGCGACACATGCAAGGTAATATTCATTCTCCATTCATTCTCGGTGTTCACCGCCACAAAGGTAAGGGAAAGCAACACACACAAACACACACCATGCCCATGCCAGACATTTTCGGTCTCCAATATAATCTCCCTACCGCAAATAATAATAATGTTGGTGATTATGTTCCAATGGGGGCCCTCCGACAGTGCAGATCTCTTTGAATCATTCTAGCTCCCCCTTTCCTTATAGCACCCCTGTGATTCATACAAACACACACACCTACACACAAAGTTCCAAGTAGGAAACGCACAGGTAGAAATATAAACCTATACCTGAGCAGTGAGTGAGCTGCATTGCAATAAGAAGTAATTCCTTGTAATAATTCGTGATTATATTTTGAATATGCTTTATTTTCTTCTTTTTCACTGAGGGCGGCTTCTTCTGATTATTATATGTACTGCAACACTGCAAAGTAAAACCTGAGCACTCTCTCATGACCCTCCCCTCTCTTTCCTATTTTCCCTTTTTTTTCTTGCAGCCTTTATGATGTAGCACCGCCGTGCTGACCGCTGTTTTGCTTTCCAAATGGTGCCTGTAAACCAGCCAGCGCGGCGTCCCCCGTCCGAAGGTTAGCCGCTCCATTAGCGCTCGGCTAGCCAAGGTGCCGGTGGCAGTGTCTGAACTGAATGGGGGAGAGTGGCGCGGGGGCGAGAGAAATGACTAAGTGAGCGCGCGAGAGGGAGAGAGAGAGAGAGAGAGAGAGAGAGAGAGAGAGAGAGAGAGAGAGAAAGAAGAGGCAGATGAGTGGGCGTCCTTTAGCTCATTTTTTTTCTGTGTGTTTGGAGAGACTCGACACGCTCTGGTGTACCCTCAGAGAAAACCAGATGAAAAACAGAGAGATGGAGAGAAAGAGACAGAGGGGAAACAGAAAGGATGGATGGATGGACGAAGCAGGTGTTCACTCACAATTTCTCTTCTTTCCTCTTAACCTTAAAACTAACCACAATATTTAAAAGTGAATATGAGTCTGTCTTTCATGGAGTTGTTGTGTACTGTATGTGAGTAAAAGTAGATGAAGATTGTGTAAGCAAGGTTATCATTCGTACGGACTAATCTCACCAGACTATGCTGCCAAAATGAAGACAAAGCCTCTTTTCAGTGTGGAACACAGACAAAATAATTAGCAGGGAGGGATATGCTTCTCCTTGAGGGTTTCCTGATGTAGGCATAAATTGACATTGTGGTAATTTTGGTGCCCGGGAGTCAGAGAAACAATTTATTCTTCTGCACCTACATGACTGTCTATCTGAGTGTAAAACAATCAACCGAATATATTCTACAAACACTCCATCATACCGTTGTAAACAGCAGCCTGGCCTGTCTTTGAAATGAATGTTGACCAGTGAAAGCTCTGTTCTCTAATTGTCCTGCTCTTTTACTGTATTACTTAAGCTTTGGGGGATTTTCAAGATTTAAAAAATGGATCAATAAGCTAGCAGCAATAAAATGGAGCCTTTTTATTGTTACCTGCTGATGCTAGGCCATTCTATGCTCCACTGGTCTGTGTGGCCCACTTAACCTACACAGGAAGCTCTGTGCTCAGACCGACCAGAAAACCGATCGTTAAATACCTCCATTAGATACTTAATGCTTGGCCCAATCCTCCTGTTTACTCGAACAGTTGAAGTCTGCGGGAATACAAGCCCCTGTGGCTTACAAAAGTAGACAATGCTGATTTACTTTTGTGTCTGTCTTTGTCACTCACACACACACACACACACATTCATAGAGACGTGCTAATCATGATGCTCATAGTCACTCCAGCCTGTATCTCAGCTGCCTCTCCCTCCCTTTCACTTACACACACACATACACACACACACACACACATAGAGACTGTGTGCTAGTCATGGTGCTTGTAGTCCACCCAGGCTGGCCAAGCATCACCCTTCTCCTCAACATCAGCCTGGGGCCCCGAGCAGCCAAAGTGGCATATCAGTGGCCGTGTCACATCCTGCCATGAAGACAACACACCCTGTGGTGTTCGCCTTCACAGCGCCCGCTGCTCCCTGAGCCAACTCGACCCGCTGATCTCACCGGTGGCACCGCAGCTCATTTAGGCCACTGGCCGGGCATGTGTGTGTGCTGTTTGGGAGCTAATTAGAGAAATGTACAAGGAGCAGGAGACGGAGGCCAGGCCAGGCAAGGGGACTGTGACAGAGCAAGAGTGAGTGTATGTGTGTGTGAGTGTGTGTGGAGACGGGCCGGGGGGATTAAACAAATTATCTAGTTTACAGCGTTCTGCTTGGCAGAGCACAAGGGTTGAGCCTTACCTCTGAGACGACCCGCGCCACTGGATGTCTTAAATTAGCAGTGACGCAGCAGTGGTGCCTGAGTCTGGGCTTTGAGGCGGGCTTGAGCATGGGATACAGCTGGAGTTGACACGAGAGGTGTTTTGTGAGAGGTTGAGAGGTGTACTGCCGACATGTGTTACTTACAGTAGTGTGTCATTGGCTTTCAAGTGTTTGTGTGTGTGTGTTTGTGTATCTGGAGAGAAGAAAAAAGGAAAAGCTTTGAGATCTGTGAGAGCTACCATAATTCACCCGCGTGTCACTATCTTTGTCCTCATCAAATAATTAGGGCACTTAGAAAAACATCTGTGACTGAGAGAGAGAGAGAGAGAGAGAGAGAAAGAGAGAGAGAGACAAGATGATGGGGACCTTGGTGATAAGTCTGAGTGCTATCACATCAGTGTAACTGCAAGTGAAAGGACCTGTCAACCAGCATACAGCTGCGACACGCGACTGGCTGATTCAATGCTGATGGGGGCATATGTTTCAGATTTGCTTCGAGACAAACATTTCGACAGACAGAGACATTTTAGATGTGCCACACTATACTCAAAGCTTCCTGATGTCCTCTTTCTTAAGAAAAACTTTGGCCAACATTGCAATGGGTGAGTTTTGAATGAATAACACATTTTTGTCTGTGATACCTCCACTGAATGGAACTATCAAATAGGATGTGATGGAATTTCAGGTTGAATAAATTGCATTTGGACTTGAGGCAACAATCCTTTTAAACCCAAGTCTTCTGAAAAGAGAGAACAAGTTGTTTACTCCTTTCTCACTGGTCAGAAATATTTGGAAATAGCTTGTATAACTCCTCATGAATATCTCCTCATGATTGGTTAACCAACTTCAAAGTACCCTCTTATCAGAGTTGAACACGTTCCTCTTTTCTTAGAATTCTCCAACAATCTCATGACCAACCAGATTCATTAACAAAAAAAGATTACAAGAAAACAGGTCAAATGTTTCAGGATATTTGACAGGAGGATCACCATAACCTAAGAGTACCTTTCCATCTGTCTTTTCTGCTGTTTCCTTACTCCCATGCCATGCAGCTTTGTCCTTTATCCCCCTGTACTCAATGATATGATAAAGCCTGAACTGAACCATAACTGAAGTTACACCACACAGTAGTCAGAACACAACATAGGGCAGCTGTTTCACTCTCAAAAAAGATTTTCTTTTCACAGACAAAAAAAAATAAATCCCCACAAGTGAATGGCAATGTACCTAACCAGACTGGTATCCAGGAAAGAAGGTTGTTCACAACTCTCCATAGCAAATGTTTTTTTTATGCATGTCTATTACCATCACTGAGGCAAGTGTAGGCCTAAATGAAAGGTGCAATAATTCGGAAGAGAAAAAGACACACGGATAGAGATGACGAGAGTGCACGCAACCCAAAGACTGGAACACGAGGGAAGGGAACGGGAGAGAACTGAGGAGTTAACACAGTCTCTTGTCATCGCCCGAAGCAAAAGCTCTGTGATGTTCTTTGGATCAATAAAGAGAGAAGCTGTGCAGGGCATTCGCAGAGCAGTGGCTCCAGTGCTCCCAAGACTATCACTGGCGCTCAGTCAGTTATTCATAAAGCGTCCCCAAGCAGTGCATCGAGAGCAGACGTGTTCAAGTTTAATATTAAGTCAAATAGTTTTGTAATATCTGGAGATATCCCCTATATTCCATTTAATAGAAATGTGGTCCACATGACCCATCCCCTTTCAGTTGTGTGATACGTGAAAAAAAAAAAACTTCCAGATACAGAAACACAGAGTAAGCGATTCAGCAAAGAACACTAAAGAAAACAAATGATTTTGTTTGATTTTACTGTGTTGCAAAATGGTCATTTGCCTCACTATAATGCCTAATTCCTCCAATATATATTAGTGTGTAGTTGCATCAGCAAGTATACTGCCTTGGGCTTTACAGTAATCTTGAACTAGGTTTTTTCATATTCAGAGTGTTCGAATCAACCCCTCAGACTTGAATGAGAATTCAAGTCAGAATGAGACTAGAGGAAGGTTGACAAAGTACCCAAACACTTGAGAAATGACTGCATGCTGGTGTCACGTCACCTGAGAAATCTGAATGAACGACGATGCAATGTGTGTCACCCCTGACAAAGAATGATGTTGTGGGCGGAGGGGTGTCAACACCAGCAGAAGATAAACAAGTTGATGCAGCCGATACATGAAAGCTTCCATCCTGAAAAACACAGCGGAGGAGCAAAACAGCCTCCCTGTGCTCATTAGACAGGATTTATGCTTTAATTCAGCCCAAAGTAAATGGCATGGCGGTGTGCTGGATTTTCTTCAGATTATCTCTGCGGTGGTGTTTACTTCTTAAGCCTCAATCTGCAAGATGGTGCAAACAACTTAATGAAAAAACACTATTTTAGGCAGGCTTTAATGAGAAATGTGTGTGCAATGTATCTCACTCTCTTGTGAATGGTAATAAAGAAAAGGAGTGAATGTGGGTGTGTGCTTATTAATGTTCAACCAAACAAGTTCATTAAACCTGTTTATTACTGTCATGAGATGAAGAAGCATCAAAATGTGTCATCTCATTTATTCAAAGGGTGGTTTAAATTATATTTTAGGGAAACATTTTAAGCTTATAAACCAACTGGCAAACATTTAACCTCGCACCATAATCATATTTTTAGGCTATAATACATTTGTATTATTTAGACTCTTAACTTAACGAGAGACTTAATGTGTGGCATGTCATCCATTGCACATGCTGTGAGAGCAAGACAGCACCTGGAACAATTTCTTCTTGTAAAGACGTCTTCAAGCGTTGCTGTCGCTCATGAATATTATGTTTTCATGGAAGAATCTGTTTGCATAGCTGGAACCCAATTTAATGGGCATAAAGTTTACTTTCATTTCCACGCACTAGGCTACACATATTCATAAAGAGGATATCTCCTTGTAGGCTACTGCGTTTTATTGGTGGGGGATTGTTTACAAACGGTCATAGATCATGATGTAACTCTATTGGATTAACGGAAATCTTCCACTCCCTGAGCTTGTTTTGAGGTGTTAGAACTAACTCTATATCAACAGATGCCAAACACTCACCTGCAGCAAGTTGTATCCAGCCGCAGATCTTGTAGACTGTGGCAGTGCTGCAGAAGAAGAACAATGCGAAGCAGCCGATGCAGGAGAGGACGAGGACCATGGACATCCCGATGAAGAAGGATGCAGCCTTGAAAGCACCAGAGGGGATGGTGCTGAAATCGGTGAAGCTGCCCTTGCACGTGAGGTCTCGGGACAGCCCGTTACCTATGCAGTAGTGGAAGAGGCCGAAGTAGCCGCCCTGCGGGGTGTCCACGCCATCCCCGATCCAGTAGGGCTGAATAAAACACACTACATTGACAATAGCAAACAGTATGGTGAAAATTGCCCAAAGCACGCCAATAGCGCGCGAGTTCCGAACGTAGTTAGTCTGATAGATCTTGGCCGCCTCCGAAGCTGGGAGCATCGCTGCCGGAGTCCCAGGGACCATGGTTTGGTTTTGATAAGGTATTTTGGCAGCTGTGTAGGAGACCCAGAGATAGATGAGTGCCCACCACTGAAGTGATAACCGGTCAACGAGAAAAGCGTCAGTTCTATTCTGCTGTCATATTATAGGAGAATCTGTAGACATTTCCCTCTACCGATTTCACTCGAATACGCGCGTCAACTCAAGAACACTGTTACACCATCTGCCCTGAAATTAGTCCAAATCCGGGTGACGCGGACGATGTTGAAATCTCAGCACTTTACACGAACACAATCTAATAGCCACTGTTAGAGACTAGTATTTCACAATGTCCCACGGAATCCACGATTGCCTAACGCAGTCCGTTACTGCTGCTATCTCATATGGATAAACAGATCTATGTTTCTGAGTGACCAAACATTGGATATTCCACAAAGACACTACAGGTAAAAGAGCTCCCGTGGCTGTCGGAGGCGCAGAGATTCAAAATGAGCCTGATGAATAAAAATGAATAGTACCAAGAGCGTTAGATCAACACCGTCGTTACCACAGGATGTGCACACTTGAGAATGACGGTAGTCCATTGAAGTGCAGCAGCCTACGGTAGGCTAAATGGGATCGTTGAGTGCTGACGGCAGCATACGTCGTTCGCATCATGTGCCACGCATTCTTACGAGTAAATCGCGTGTAGGTAGGTTGAGGCAGGCATGGATGGCTTTGCTATGGATGGAACTTTGGGGGTTGCATAGGCTATGGAGGGCCTTAAAACCAAATTATATGAAGCGTTATTTTAAAGGTTGCCTGTGGAATTATGTAGGATTCGATCGTCTTGAAAACATCCACACTCTTCCATTGACTTGCATTGTATTTAACAATGTGCCACATGTGGTACAAAGTGGTATTACAAGAGAGCCAGTGGAGATCTTCAGTGGACATCAGTACATTCAGAGTTTACTTTATTAGGCTCATTTGCATATTATGAACGTTCATGGAAATTCAGCTGAAGAATATGCGCATGTGCGTGTTTTCATCTACTGTGCTATGCGAGTTAAAAATGGACACTAATCTAGGGAGTTCTGTGGGATCAAAACCTAAGGTCGTCAGGGCAACATTTACGGAAACACACAGGTAGAAATGCAAAAAATGCAAATATATGTGGATAAATTGCTTCTGTTAATTGTGCTTGATTTGTAGCAAATTCAATTTCTATGTGCATTAGGAGATTGAATGTGCATTTCAGTGTTTCCAGTCAGGATTTGCAATGACTCCTGAAACTGAAAGTTTGAACAATGGTTATCTGTAACCGTGGTTCTATGAGTTTCAGATGAGCACCAGAGGAGCTACATTAAGCACCTGGATATCCGTCACGTGTACATCCAGGTGCAGTAACCTGTGACATGCCCTTTGCCCCCGGCACAAAAAGCATTTCAACCCAGGAGGTGACCTCTTGCCATGGGTAAACAGGTTAAGGTGTGTGTACTGTCAGCGCTGGTAGTCTTCTTACCCAGACTAGTTGGAGCAGTGAATTTTCGCCCTACAAAAGACTGCGACTAGCTGCAATTATTGCAAATATTTTCTGTTTCATGTAGATGAGTTCTCTGGCAACAGTTTTCAGTTTTTCAGTACTCCACCAATCCATCAATCAGGGTGTATCCTCCAATTCGGTGCAGTCCACCTTCTGCTTTTCTGCTTGTCCGGCAAGGTTTGTATTAGTTGTTATCTGTTATTTTCATTTTCATTATAGACTAATCCTCATTATACAACAACATATATATAATCTGTCATAATTTGTATCATTTGCATGTTGAAGGTGAAATGCTTGCTGTGCATTATTGAGCAATGCATGAGCATGCACAATCTGCTTCCAACAGACCAGCCAAAGTAATATTTGATCTTTCTTTCCCTGTTTAAATAATGTGTTAGGCTCCTACATTACAACAGCATTGTACTGTATTATAAATTCCAGAAAGAATATAGTGGATGAGACCCTGGTGAACCTGGTCATCAAAGACTCCCAACCCTTTTTTATTATTATGGATGACCTGGGGTTTAGGGAGCTCATGTGATGGTTCCCTCATTCGTTCTTCCAACTAGAAAGGCACTTATAAATGTGGAATGTGTATATGAATAGAGTAAAGTAGTTCATGGTTAAGCCATTAGAATGAATAATAATGATTCCTGTTTTCATCCTGCAGGCTTTGAGGGCAATGACTGATACCAAATACCAGGAGGCTAAGGAGAAGGCCAAAGAGAGGTTGGAGACTGTTGTGGCTGTTAGCCTAACATCCAGCATGTAGACATCCATCCTGACAATGACTTAGCCGGCAGGCCGCAACCCCCCCCCCTCCCCCCAAAAAAAAGAGAGAGAGAAAAGAGAAAAAAAAAAAATAACATTTTTGTATCATTTAAATGATAATAATGACAAAGTCATTTTGTTGTAGAATATTAATTTCTTAAGAAATACTGCTAATTTAATGCTGTTTAACTCATTTATAAATGCAATGTCACTTTAAGAGCATGTTTAGCTCTCAATGGTCTTTTGCCAGCTCCATTCAAATATAGCCTATGGCTAGTGTTGTGCCTATGGCTGTGCCCTCTCACAGTTAATAAATAGTCAGTAGGGGGAACTACTGTTGCCTTGATGATTTCCTTTTTGAAGTTTCTTATAAAAAGGAGATATCAATTATCAATAATAATAAGCCAGCTGGAACCTGCCACTCTGCATGCGTGCTCAAATGTGTTCCCAATTCAATGGAGTAGCATAATGTTCAAGTTAGATCTGCTGCAATGGAGATTACAAAGATCATCTCTATGTAACATGCTGTCTTGACATTGACATTGTAAACGTTCTCTAAGAAGAGTGAAAAGCAGCGAGCAGCCTATGATAACCTAATTAAATGCTCGGCGGGCCGTATTAATGAGTGTGGCGGGCCGGATCTGGCCCATTGGCTGTAGTTTGGCCACCCCTGCCATAAACCATTGTTTCCGTTTCAGTATGCCCACATTCCACACATAGAGGGAGAGCAGTTAGCTAACAAACATTCAGAAAAAGTCCTGTTTGGCAAATTTAAGGAAAAGTCAGTAAAGGGGCTATTGCACACAATTTTAGGGTGCTGAATTCAAATATTTTGTTTACCAAGCTCAATTTTGAGTTTTAAGCTTGCTAATTAGCATAATTCACATACTTTTTGGTTTTGCCATCAGATATCATAGGACTTGCAAAAAATAAGGCATTAATAAACTCTTTATGTATCAGATATGTTGTAGGACAGGACAGGAATTACCCCAATGACCCTCAAGTAGCAAAGGAAAATAAGCTAAAATTAAAATCTAAATTGAAATAATAGCTAAAATTCAGTATGAAGTTTAGAAACAAAATAGATTCCTTGATAATTGATAGAATAGTAGGTGACTGCTCATTTTTTCTGTAGAAAGTACTTTGTCACTAACTATTATGAACAGTTGTCAGTCTTTACAGAGGATTTACACTGTAACTTAACTAGGCGACTGTGCTTGCCTAGTTAAAACATCTCACTGGTGCTCTTTTCTATCATTCAGCCATGCAGAAAAATGGAAGAGTGCATGTTTGAGGAGTGCTGAAGAGTGCTATGGAGATTGCATTATTTGCAAAAAAATTAGACAAGATATCATTTATAGTGCAACAAAAAGAAACATTCTCCAGCACATCATTACTGCATATGATGCTGAAAGGGAAGTTGACCTACTGTAGGACAAATCCTCAGCTATGAACTGATTAATGTCCCTACACTGTAGCTATTACAGATAGTGATGGTTATTTGTGAAGTGGAAATAAGTCTATCCTCACTCAAGTGCTGTCTAGCAATGTGGAATGTCCAGTAGTGATCACTGCAAAAACTGCTCATTCAACACTGGTAATAGATGCTCAAGATCTAGTTATGTCTTCAGGACACCCATCTGACTGCAGCACATTTAAGAAGTATGCAGGAAAGTTTGTATTACTGATGATAATGTGCTTGCTGCCAAGGAACCAGTTTCCACTTTAGAATGGGAGCCAATCTCCCAGTTATTAAGTGCTATTTCACACAGCAACCTGGGCAGTAAAATGCAGCAATGAGGTTGAGCCATACACTTGCTTATTCTACAACTGTTCTCCTACTATTTGGGATTTATTCAGACAGTATACAAGTAGGTTATGCATATTCTATTTTGGTACTTACTACTAATTAGTATGTAGAGATCAAGGCTTACAAGGTCATTATTAAGATTATATCAATAATAAAGGCCTAATTCGTCATGAACAAGAAATTTGTGAATACACACCTAACAAATGGTTAATGTTGCCTAACACATGCCTTACAAGTCACTAATACAGGTATTAATTAGGTATGTATTGGTGGCTAACATGTGAACCTTAAAATAAAGTGTTACCGAAACTTTTGTATTGTTATCTGGTATTTGTTATGTGGTAGCAAATTATGTTAACTATCAAAAATAGACCTAATGTACAGTAGGAATGCACACAGATATTGCAACAGGCCTATGTGTTTAAGACCTGAGTGGTTGAAACGTACTTATTAAATTACACTGGGAGCAAAGAAGACTATCTTCACTTTTTCCCTTTGCAACTGTCAAAGAAATCCCATAAACACGGGATGGCCTAGGATAGCCTACATCAGATGGCCTAAAGATTAGGCTCTTCGGCATAGCATTTAGTGATTTGCATGCACTGACCTTGATCTTGCTTACTTTGGCTATTTGAAGGTGCCATGTGTAAGAATTGAGGTAAGAATATCCAAAAAATGAGCTAAACACAAAGAAATAAGGGTGATGATGTCATTAAAAAAATGACAAGGTATAGTGCTGCAGAGATATCAACCTGAATTAGCATGCTAAATTACTAGCCACAGCCCGACAGGTGTCATAATACCAGTTTCGGCCATGGGAGGCGGTATGCGGGCAACATAACCGCCAGCCAAACTGCAATACACGTTTCTTGGTTGTTACTCTAGGGTAGACCAACTCACTTTCTGGAGGTATACTGCCCCCATCTTTTATGGAATGTGGAGTATGAATTGATTTTTGGCGGACATTACACATGGTGCTGTTAAAGGTAATTTATTGCCAAAACACCACAACATATAAATGAGCTATAACAAACAATAAAGGACTTAATCACACACAAACTACTATTTTACAGACTACAAAAATAATAATTGTGTAGGAAGTTTAGAAGTTTAAAACCCAGAATTGACCAAAATGCACCAAATTCAACACAAATAACTCAATACACTTGGAGGAGGCCTGTGTCCTTTCTTTTCCAGATATTTTAGGATTTGGATATCGTTTCAGTATCGAGTATCAAGATATTTATGGCAGGTATTGTATCGAAGTCATAATTTTGGTATCATGACAACACTATGCCAGAGCCACTCTGTTTTCTAGATGTCGAGTATCGGAGGCTCTACCACCAACAAGTGATGCTGCTCAATGGCATATTAGAAGAGCACATTATCAAGCTCTAGTATGGAAGCAAGCACACATAACAAATCCAGTGTTTTTTACTTGTCGGTTGTTGCTGATGGTAGATGGAGTTCTGCATTAGGCTTATTCCCTCTATCTAAGTTCATATGTACTGTATGATATATTCTTGAAGGTTATCTGTGCAACTTGTTATTTTGATGAAATGCATTAAACACCACATGAGTGACTCACTATGTTAGCAATAAAAATATGGTTGTGTTTTGATTAGAATTTCCGAGTTTATTACATGTTAACTGTAATCATGTTCCCATTAATATGTTAACTATAGTATGACGTTTTAGTGATTACTTTAGAAATCAACCCAATTTAGGGAAAAATAAGCAAAGAAAATCGCTATTTTATGTTAAAATGCTGATTATGCGGCTTAGAACTCAGAATTGAGCTTGGTAAACACCATATTCAGAATCAGCACCCTCAAATTAGGTAAGAAGGGTGGTTTACCAACTTTTCCTCAAATTTGCAGTCAGAAGTTCTCTTCTGTGAAGCTGCTCTCCCTCTAACATCACTTCATTAACATGCACTCTTACACAATATGTTTTTTTTTTTTCTTTTCTGAGACCAGTTGGAGCAGTTTCATATCTCCGTTGTTGAGATTTCACACAAGTGGCAACATGACAACATTTACACAAGATTGATTTGTTTAGTGTGGTTCACATTGGGGGAGAAGTACATTAGTTCAAGAAAACACTGGGCTCCCATAATTTATCTAAGCTCTCTTGTGGAAAGTATGATTCGTGTGTAGAATGGGCACACCGTAAACAAAAAAAGTGTGACCAAGTTGAATAAATCACTCAAAATTCAAAGAAAGTAATCACAATGAATTCACCATCATCAAACATGTTCTAAATGCCAAGCTTTCAGGGACTTAACAATTTCACAGTGGGAATGGACAGCCCCAAGCCCCCACAAAATGTTTCTTGGTGTTTTAAACCCCCAATGTTGTCTTCAAGGCAGCGCTGCCTGGAAGGCACTAGGGTTAGGCATGGTTAGGATCAGGTGCCTTTAAGTCATTGGTGGCAGTGCTGCCTGGAAGACGACACTGGGGGCTTAAAACACCATTGAGCCCACAAAGTTAACGGAAACGTGCATCCAAATCTGTTAGCCTCAAATATTTAATTTAGGGTACTTTACACAGACAATAACACAATAAGACTATGTTTACATTTAAATACATGTGTTGTGCGCACAGGATTGTGGGTGTTCCAAGCACGCTGAGGATACACATGTGCATCCTCAAACAAATTGGTAAAACAAAGGACTTGGTCCTTGGTAAAATTTGATGCTTGACATTGGAATGGTAATTTGGTGGGACTCAATTGACGCAAAATCCTTCAAATAGCTGAAATGATACCTTAAATCAAATGGGACTCAAACCACAGTTGAGAAATGTGCACAACACATGGAATGCGTCTGAAGAAGAAGTGGAAGACAGCACAGCGATACAGTGCAGGGACGTGCACAGACATTTTGACGGGCTATTGCTCTTACCTGAAAAAAGGGCACCCCTCCCCCCTTTTTGGTTGGGGGGTTTAAAGAATATTCTATAAATTACATAATGGCTATTTTCATTACAGTATCCGGTGTTTGCAATCTATTTGAGTTTTTTTCTTTTTGACATTTTGGTTTGGACACAAAAAATCTGTAGGCTACCTTAATAAGGTCATCAGACATTTTTGAAGAGGCCTATATCACCCATTTTCAGAAATTAGCCTAAACTGTCCGGCCATGACGGAGTCCAGTAACATTTGTGTGTATTGATAGCTTACTCTTACATGTAGCCTAGTTGACAACAAATTTTAGCTATCTTCTATCATTCTGACTGAATACCCTGCAATGCTGAATGACTGTCTAAAGTGTGTGTGGTACCTGACATGCAGAATACCTACTCTGACTACGCCACCGCCTAAACCCAGGCGGGAGAAACCTATAAGCTCTCTAACGTGGCTGGTTCTCGGCCTTCCCCACAAAGGAACAGTTAACAAAAGGCATATGCGAAATACTCAAATTAATTACAAATAGTATAAATACAATCCAGAATGTAAGTAAGAAAGACTGCATGGGATAACTGGCTGAGACTCCTCAGGCTAATAAGGTCGGGTCAACACACACAGCTCCCGTCTTGGAGAGGGGCCCTGGTGAGAGAGGGAGAGAGAGAGACAGCAAACCCAGCACCACAAAAGAATGCAACACGGCAAGCACTGCAAACACAAGTAGTAAATACCACTACAGGATACCAAAATACCACACTGTGTTGTTTACCAGTACACACCGAGAAAATATCTCCCTCCATGTGGCACCCAACCTGAAAAGAGCAGTACCGAGTTGCGGATCCTGCCTTGTACAAAGACAGCCTATATGATAGGACAAAAGAGGAACAGCCAGCTCCCAGCACAAGCAGTTATAGAGAGACAATGCAAACAAACAAAAAGACAAACAAAATGAAAGCAAACAAACAAACCCAAAAACTAACAGTAAAACAGTGGCTGGCCTGGTCCCTTTTAAAGAAATGGTACATATTAGTTACCATGTACATTCCACAATGGACATATGTAGTAAATATAAGCCTACTTTGCAAGAGCGTTCACTACTCCCCACAGCACAGTGACACAGGAAGAAAGGAACATTCCAGTGCTACAGATTTAAAGAAACATAGTTAATTGATTTATAACTACCAATGTAAACAAACAACTAAGATCATAAATATAAAACAAATTACCAGAGCATCAGTGTCTGTAGCCCAGCACTCATAAATCTTAAAATCAGGCAGTCACCTCAGTGTCCTCCATGAAGAGTGAAACACATGGTTCTAGCATTCACCCTGATAAGTTAAAACAAGTCATGAGAAGTGAGTTCTACAAACAAACACAAACACAAACACACACACACGGAACATCATATTCATTACCTGCATGACAGGGGACCTTAACAGTCACAAAGAGCAAGTGGTGGAAGCAGCAAGAGAATGTGAGCTCTCAACAAACCAAACTTTATAACTTCCTAGTTAGTCATGTGACCTGCCCCATGTGACCACGCTTGCAGTCACACAAGCCACACTGGTTGCCAGTGCAGGTGGGCACATAAACCAGAAACCCCCACATGTGTCTAGTCTATTGTTTAGACTAGACTATTTTCCCTACATAGTGCAAGGCCAATATAATTGCTTTGCCTACTGTAAACTGACAAATTATCATTATTTTTCGAAAACCCACTGTTTGGAATATAGGCTATAGCCTACTGCTGACCCAGCACATCCTTTCTTTCGATCTTTTCACCCAGCTGTATGTAGATGTCAAATGTGAAAAATGAAAAACTAAATAATTTCCAACAATAGGCTACCTCTCGTATCGACTGAACTCGACACTGTGAAACTATGTGCCACAATGTTGCTGTCTACAGTAGCCTAACTCAGAAGTCACATGCAAAGAAACAGTTTACCGATTGGTCGACAGGCAGGAAGTTTACGGTGACGACAGTGACAAGCGCGCGAAGTTTAGCAAAGGACAAATATAGCACGCGGGGAGCACCATACAGGTGAACAGGAGAGGTAAATCATAGTTGACATGCTAATTTACTCTATTTACACATTTCAGAGGCAGCTGTCGTTAAAATATTGAACATGGGGTTATTAAAACCTTTGTACAGTGTAAAGAACTATGGAAATAAGAAGGATGACATGCTAACATCAGCGACCAAGCAGGGTGTTTGTCTACATAGCATAACGTTAACACATGAACACGTCCATGGGCTGTACAATATGCATTGGGAGTAACTTATGTAGTCTATTACAAAAGAGACGTGCGATCGCTTGATTTTGTTTCATTTCGCGGTGTTATCAGGATGCCTGCGCTTGTGGAGCAGCCGGGTTATGAGCGGGCGAAGTTGTGTGCACTGACGGAGCGAGTTCCTTGTCGAGAAGCACAAGCCAGTACATTGTTGGCTTTGCTGGGTGAGGTAGGTAACGCTATCATGTCCCTGTGATTGTCCTTGTTTTACCCTCCCCTGTCATTGCAAAGTTGTTTGGTCAATGTAGTGTCACTTTTTGAAATGAGTAAAACAGCAGATACTATACTAATTCTGACATAGCTGACGAATGTTATTTATCACAATATATAGACTATGGAATTGAATTGAATGGAATGTGAATGAGCTTGACCAGGTTATTTTTTCCCTAAAGCCAGAACACTATAGCTATCCATCAATCTTCATCTATGGACACCGTGCATCTGGCAAGAGTCACGTGACAGAATCCATATTACAAGAACTTGAGGTAGGTTTATTTTTCATGTCACCACCTTGCTTGTTTTGGAAAAACCTTAATTAACTTCGCAACACAGAACTGCATAGCCAATATGTTGTTTGAGTGTGATTTCAAGACCCACACCCAAAGTTTTCTGCACGAAGCCTATGCCCCCTCAATCCACTCTCTCATACTTACACTTGTTTGAAAACATTGCAATTTCTCATGGAGGTATTATGTAAATAATGGAACCTCCCTGTTTTAAATTAAATAGATGCATGTAGAATAAGGATGTAATGAAAGACCAGTTGTAAGGTGTTTTAGGGTTCCTTCTTTACAAGTCAACTTAGGGAAGCCGAGCATGCAACATTATTGATGTACAATGAATATATGTCAGGCATTTCTTGAAAGGTTTTTCAGCCAGCTCATACATGTCCGGTGGACCGTTACCTGCGCTGTAGCGGCTGTTGTTTTAGTGAACCTTTTTACACGGACCTGGTTGGGTGTTGCACCTTGTGAATGACCACGTTAAGATGCTGAAGGATTTATGTGTGTGCCAGTTAAATAAAGAGTTGCCCTGTTGGGCATAAATATTCAGCGAACACGAAAGGAGCAGAATATAACAGAAGATGCCGGTACACTGGCACTCCACTGGAAATACCTGTGTGGGCTGAAAAGCCCTCCGTGGCATATAGTCCATTCTGGGTTCTAAATAACTAGTAATCTTCAGTAACAACCTTTTTGATGTCCCCCATTTTTCAGAAAAAAGCCCAGTAAGAAGAGCTTCATGTTCATCTGCCAAATTATTGAGCATTGGTAGCAAAGTTGGAAAGTTTTGTCAGAGAGTCTAGTCGTTGCTAATTGTTTAAACAATTGAACCTTTTTGCCTAATGCTCCCATGGGTTCTGCAGCTCCCCCATGCCATAGTGAGCTGTGTGGAGTGTGTGTCTGCGGGGCTCCTGTTTGAGCAGACCCTGCTGGCCTTCTTCGGCCCCGAGGCCCCCTCCCTCCTGCCCCGCTCACCCTCTCTCTCCGACTTTGTGCGCGTCTACAAGCAGCTCTGCACCCAGACCCCGTCCTCTCAGACCCGATATATAGTAAGTCTGAATTTTGACCTTGCTGAATTTGGATGCATGTTGAGTGGTTTTTGTTTGTTTGATTTGTGTCTTTGTTTTCATTAATGCATGTAGGCCTCTCTGTTTTATGATTTTCATTTGTAATGAGTTCGTTAGTCATAAGCTAATGTTGTTGAGTTGTTATGTAGCATACCAAATTTTACCTTTGCCATGAAGAATATTGAACATTATTTTTCACCCCAGTTATAATCATGAGACTGTGTGATATGTGTGTTATTTGTGTGTGTTTTTTTTAGAGATTGTAAAGAATAAATAAACAGTATTTTTGCATATCTGCAGGTACTGGACCGGGCCGAACTCCTCAGGGATATGGAGGTCAACCTCCTACCAGGCCTCTTACGTTTACAAGAACTGGTAAGCTTATCTGCTCAGTACCGTGCACACTTACATTTATTCATTTAGCAGATGGTTTTAACGTAAGCAACTTGCAGGATATAACAGGAGCTCATTTTATAAGGACATGGTCATTACAGTGTCATAGTCTAGGTAAGGTATTATTAGTACCTTGCCATGCCAGTTATGTACAGAATCTCACTGTAAATTTTATTTTAGCTTGACTTATAAGTTTACTTGTTGGCTTTGGTCACTTAAATGATTTAGACCCAGTATGGGAAATGCATCAAAAGGGTGACTTTCACTGAAAGGGACCAGCATTGCTCAGAAGCAAGAGATTAAGACAGAGTCAGTCAATATAAAAGATTGACAGGCTGATATTTTCAATACCAAGTATATTGTGGTATTTTTTGAAAAGAAAAATCTTGACTTGTAGTGGAAGTTTTGGTTTGTTTGTCAAAGCAGGCCATGGCCTCATTGAAGCGTTAAAGAGCCACATAATATCAGTGCTATGGGTAGAGCCAAACTGTCCCTGTGGCTTTTTCCCTCTCTTGTTTACCAGTGCATGTTTTAATTCCAAGCTGTTCATTTGAATTCTGTCCATGACTTTTGGCCGGGTGGCCTAGCAGCACAAGATGTTTCAATAAGTAGATCGGACAATTGATATTCTAATGGCATTTTTTATCTTCCCTTTCACATGGACCCTTACACACACACACACACACACACACACACTCAATTATTCACTCCTACACACACAAACACCCTCTGATTGTGACAGGTTGATGACAATGTGACGGTAATCCTGCTCAGTGAGATTGTCTGGGACAAGTTCCGGCCGAACACTGGCTGCTTCGAGCCGCTATTGCTGCACTTCCCTGATTACAGCAAAGGTAAGGCCAATCAGAGGAGACGTCTGGAGCCAGAGGGTTTCAAACGGCCATCTGACCTCCATTTAGTGATGTTCTGGCTGACTTGTGAGCACCTTCCAAAGCATGCTGATGAAGCTTAAGTTTTTTTGTGTGTTTTTGCAGCAGTCTTGCTAAATAATAATGGAAGACAATTGTAATAATTAAAAAAAACGCTTTAAAGAAAATCTGAGGCACTCGCAGACCTGCCAACCTGTACACATTTTGTTTAGCAACCACGCATTTTCACATCAAAGTACGCCGCTAAGATGTTTTACTTAAAACTATGCAAAAACAAGCAAACATCCAACTTCTCCGGAAAGCTCCCTGGAGCATGTGAATTAGAATCTCCAGCAGATCTATTTCATGTGAACGTGAGACAAAAGACACAAGTGAGAATGGCAGACAGAGCATAGTTATTGGCCTATCTTTGTGCTATTTTTTTCTTCAGCCAATGGTGGGTTAAAACTTGATGAGGTGAGCTTGTGTTCACTCGCAAATTCGCATTCCCCAGCTGCCGTTCTGTGAAACTAAAAAAAAATCCAATGAGTGCGATTGTGAATTCACCTAAGCATAACAGTTTGATGTCTTAAAGTTATTACTTTTTCACCACTTATTTCAGTTAGCATTATATTTTCCATGTGTCGCTGATGGTTAAAGTTTTCATAACTAAAAGGCTCTCCTGGAGTGCAGATCTTTCCAAGGCCAAATGTAGCCATAAACAATATGGCTAAATATTTTGAGCTGCTCAGCAATGAGTGTTTAATTTGTTTTTCTTTCGAGCATGTAGATAATTTCTTCTTGATTATTAGCGCGAAAATAAGTGTGAAAATATAGGGGATCATACGTTCCCATCTGGTCCTTACTGGTCCTACAATTCATTAGGTTTCAGAATTACATTTGAGAAATAAATCAGGGAGAAAACTGAAGATCACCAAAAGTGTGACTTCTGGTATTGATTTTTATTGATGGTTTTGATGGTCCTTGTCCTCGTCAGCCATCTGGTGCTGTGTCTTCCCACCCGAAACCTCCTCCTGGGGACGGAGTCTTTGTGGTTCTGTGTAGCACTCCAGAAACAGGCCTCCCGCTCGGTCTCCTCCTTCCTGTCTCCAGCCTCTGGCCTCAACATTGTCTCTTTCTCTTCCTTTTCTTTTATCCTTCTGAAGCTAAACAAAATTGGCGGAGCATTTCATTAAAATTAACTGCCGAACCATTTTGATGTTTTAAATGTGAGCTCACTTTTTACATAAGCCCACTTATTGCTCAAGTCGGTTTTGGTGATGCAAGTACTTCTTACACCCAATGTGAGCAGATGTATTCTACTCACCCAGAGTCGAGTCCACTTTAAACAAGAGACTGTCGAGCACAGCTTTTACATTATCTTCTCGTTCATGTCTCTCTGATACTTCCAACTCTTTATCCAAGAATGTGTCTAGATCATCCAGGACATTTAGGACATCTTCAGGGTTATCCATGGGCATAGTGATTAGTGATTTCTCTTCGTAAACTTTGTTGTCCAGGTCAGTTTTGCCGTGCTCGACCTCCTTCAGCTCATTTATTAGGGACCTTTGCAGTTCAATTTTTCTCTTCATTTTGTTTTTATTTTTATTTTCATCCACATCCTCATCAGTGTTAACTCTCAAAGCCTCCAGTTCATTCAGAGCAGATAGGACATGTTCGGGGATATCCATGGGCATAGTGAACCCGTCTTGGTAAGCCCTGTTGTCCAGTCCATTTTTGCCGTGCTCCACCTTCAATTTCAATTCAATTTATTGTGCTTATAGAGCGCCAAAACATAACACATGTATCATGGCGCTTTACAGAATGTAGGCAATCAGAGAAAGAAGGAAAGAAAGGAAGAAAAGAAAAGCAAGAGAGAGGCCCATGGGTAACAGGGGCGAGGAAAAACTCCCTAGAATTGGAGATATATATAGGAAGAAACCTCGAGCAGATCCACGACTCAAGGGCCTGACCCATCTGCCTAGGGTCAGTACATGACAGTAAGGTCTGTATACATGACAAATGCATATGATAGTCGGGTGTAGAGAATAAGACATGGTGTTAAGCACTTGAGCTGAAAGTTACAAGAGGTGGGATGATTACGTATCCGTTATGGTTATTCATTATTCCTGATTTAGTGACAGAAAGTTCAATAGTCCAGCGTTGGAGTTGTCCAGGGGAAGGGAGTTGTCGAGGTGCATGTGGTGGGTTGGCAGACGGGCCAGTAATCCAGGCAGAGTTGTCATAGGCTGGTGGTGGGTCGCTAGGCTGTACGGGCCAGGAGTCCAGATAGGGGGCAGTAGTAGGGCAGTAGTAGGGCACCTTCTTCAGCTCCTTTATGAGGAGCTTTTGTAGTTTCTTTTTGGTCTTCTTTTTGGTTTTCTTTTTAGTCTCAACAATGTTAACTCCCAAAGCCTCCAGTTCTCTTTTTAGTTCCACCAATCCGTATTTTTTGACGCATCTCTTAATTTTTTTGCATTCATCCTGCCGTGCTTCCAGGCAGCAGGCTAAGAACCAGCAGAACCACATTAAAATAAGTTTGCCAGAAACCACAGAAAAATGATCAAAAAATCTGAAACCAGCCAACTTCTACACAAACTCAAACAAAAGTGAACAAACATTCCAGTTTACCCTGTGCTATGTTCTATGGCATCATAATGTTGCCTAGCCACCATTGTGATCTAAATGGAATAGTTTGGTGCAAGATGGTTACCAGTTAAATGCATCATTCATTGGAATCTTTGGAATCATTGTCTCTCTTGACTCTTTTGATTATGTAGTTATCCTCATATTAGACCAGTTTATTTATTTAGCATCTTTCATACAAAATGCTTTATTATATATATAAGAAAATAAAAGGATAATTCAAATTTGAGTAAAAAATATGGGAGGATGGTGCATTGCCATCTGAACCTTACTGGAACAGTTAGTTAGAAGTCATTAGGTTGCAGAATTATGTTTGTACTAATAACACCCACATGCACACTTATCATTCTGTAGAAACCATGTTAAGGTGGCCAAACACAAGAAAACCAACAAGTAATGCCGTCTGTCAAAAAACATGATTGCCAACAATCTAGGCAATGATTTACATATTTTATAATGTACCACTGTCAAGGCTCAGTTCTTATTTTAAGTTACATGTGCAGCTCAAATTTAGATATCTCATTAATATATTGGTCAATTATGCAAAATATATGTACAACTCTGGAAAAAAAATGAGACCACTGTACATTTCAGATTTTCATTTTTCTCTTAATTTTGAATACCTTCAACTCATTTGAATGTCACTCAGAAACTGTATGATGACATCAGAAAAATGTGCTGCAGTGCTTCTCTTTTTTCCAGAGCAATATATGTTGCGCCGATATTTGGCTGCACACATGTAGACCAAGATGAGCAAAAAAGGTGTACTCAAAATATCTCTTCCGGGTTGACAGGTCTGCACTCACGAAGTTTATAAGTTTAAAAAGTTAAAAGTATATGGACGGACGGGTGGGCGGGTTTGTTTGTTTGTTTGTTTGTTCGTTCGGGTGGACGGGTTTGGACATTCAACGTTCGTTCGTTCCATTTCACTAATCCGTCAGGGTTTCCCGCAGCACTTTGCAGTCAAGGCGGCCGCCTTAACTACGTCGTCAAATAAAAAAGTAGTCCACCGTGTTACTCTGTCCTGTTTTCTCCCTTTCATTCCAAACCGTGACCAATGCCAGTCTCCCTTCTCCGCAGATCGCATTAAAAAATTTGCCATTAATCGAAAAATAATCCGTTTTTATAATATTTACATGTGATGATATGCCTCCGAATCAGAGCTAGTGAATGGAGCTGAGCGGTGCAAATATCCCGCTCCTCGCTCTCAAGAATCACTCAAATCACAGCTCCGTTTAATTTTCAGGTGTGATGAAATGCGTTCATATTCCACTTTTTATGTCATAACCGTTGCAGGCCTATGGAAAGGTTTTTTTAGGTAGGATTGTCCAATGGTCAAGTTGTTGCTTCAATTTGTGTTTTAATTTATGCGACGCACCGATGCTGGGTTCATCAGTTTTGTGCACGTCGTTTAAAACAGTGTTTTTCAACCTTTTTAGTGCCACGGCACACTTTTGACACTTAAAATGTCCCACGGCACACTAACATCCTGTGTGAAGAAAAAATAAACGTACTGTACCATAGCCTAAAATTTGCTTTTATGCTCAATAAAACAAGCGCCCTCTGTTTCATTTGTAGGTGACTATATCTACTTTAATTGTTGTTATGAACTGGATATGTGATGATTCTGTGAATACTGGATATGGGGGCCCCGTTGTACAATGTCTGCATACCACAAATAGTGCAATCATACAATCAATGAGAGCATGTGGTTATAAATTCTTTGATGCAACAGTTGCTTTTCTGGACCAGTGAGTGACATTTGGGTAATTTTCTGCGGCATACCTGATGATCTCTCACGGCACACTAGTGTGCCCCGGCACAGTGGTTGAAAAACACTGGTTTAAAATGCTTAGCCGACTGCGTAATTTGTCATTTTCGTTCTATAAGTTCCACTTTTCATGTCATGCATGTAACATGCCTATGATAAGGCAGTTGTCCAATATGGTCAATCTAATTGTGTTTCATGTGACATTCATGCATTGTTTTGCTCCAGTTGAAAATGGTTCTGCGTAATTTGTCAGCTGTGATCAAATGCGTTCAATGCATTGCTCTTTTATGTAATACATATAACATGCCTATGATTAATGCTTGTATGGTGTATCTAATCTAGGCCTCTCTTATGTTCAATCAAATTCGCTTTGCCCACCCGATTTTTCTGTGCCCACCAATTTGAACATTTCTGGCTACGTACTGTTAGAAAGGAAACTGATAAGCCTACAAGTGTACTATTCCTACAAAACATCTAGATACTAACAATGTAGAGCAAGAATAACTATGTGGTGACACAGTTTACTAAGAGGACACATTTCGCTGAAACATGACAGTGTGCTACGGAGAGCAAAGAAAAACGTGAGCAATTTGAATGCTTCATATCAAGTAGAAGGCTAAAGTAAAACTTGGATGCTAAGCCTGTATTCTTTAGGCAATTAATCCCTTTGATCCCTTTAGTTTTAGGCTTATGTGTATTAACGTTGCCAAGCATGTTTGTTGTTGCACTATAGTCTATCGGTGTTGCACTATCTTTTAAAATAAATGTTCTGAGTGAAATATATTGCCGTTGCTCTTAGTTCTTTGGGATTTAAATTTTCTGTTTAAGGTGACAATTTGGCTTGTAGATTATTTCTCCCTCTTTTAAATTGGAGCGAGCATGGAGTGATTTCACTGTAGTGGAATGATTTTTAAGTGGCGCAGGGAGCGGAATTGAGCGGAGTGACCTGACGCGAATTTGTGCGGAAGAGTGCCGAGTAAACAGCCACTTGAGCGAAGCAGTGTTGACTTGCGCATATTTTTTAAGATGGTGAGCGTAAACGAAGGAAAGTCCTATAATCGGATGGGCAAGACTGACAAATAGACGGGCCTAGGCCCGGCCAGGCCTGCCCGTGGCTACGCGTATGCTTTCTAAATTATTTAGCTAACTCCATCCCCATCAACAAACTTAGGCTATATGGCTAATATCTTTGAAAGTTAATGGTCTTGGTTTTATTAGGAAGACATGAATTCTGGGTGGGTTTGGGCAAGCCTCAGACTCGTGGTGTGAGCGGTATCAGAGCGGAACAGAGCGGCCGCTCCGCCTCTAAATTAAAAAGTGCTCCACGCTCAAATTCCATCCATATTACACAAAACTATAAAATAATCTAAACTTCATTCACTCTCGGTGTATAGATCAGGACAGACTTGCGGAACAGTCTGACAGCCTACATGAAGGTAGGCATTAATGGTCAAATAGTAAAACAGAGCAATTACCAAAGGGCCCTTTAAATGTTCTTTTTAAAGCCAAGGAGGATGGCTTGTGCTGATCACATTTGCACATTTTGTTGTTTTGCACTTTCTTTTGCACTTGTTCTATAGTTTGTAATAGTCTTTGTTAAAATTGCACAAATATTTTGAAATATTTGTATACTGTTGTATAGTCCCCCCCGGTCGGACGACCTACCACCTTGACTAACACATTTCCTGCAGGAAACCCTGAATCCGTGGTTAGTGCCTTAGGTGCCTCCTCAACTTCCTTGCTTCCTTCCCCAGCTGTGGAAATGGACATAGAAGACTGGTGTTCTATTCTCCTCACCTGTATTTGTCCTACCAGTCAGGGATCCCTTCGGTCACAAGTCTGATTCTCTAACCAGTAGGCCAAGGCTACCACATGGAAATATTGTTAAACATTAATATCAATGCATAAATCAGATGTTTTTGAAATTAATCAGTGAACAGAATATAGGATACGATAATAATGAGGTAATACTGGATGATTGATGCACACAGCAAGAACTAGCACCTTGTTATTTGAAAACTGCGTTCTGAGTTCTGAACAGAGATGGTTGTGTAAGGAGTGCTTTTTTCTTGTCTTGGGCCGTGGGTGTTTGATTTAAGCAGAAAGCAGCAAGAGGCTGTATGTTCCAATTATTTGTAGTTGGGCATAAAGCTAAGCATGACTCGGAGAGGAGTCTTAAGTTCTTTCTCATGGTATGAAATTAAAAGAGATTTTGCCCACTTGTTGTTTAAGTTTGACTTTGCACTTTGCCCGCCATTTGAATTAGGGCCCCAGAAATTTTTAACCTCTGGTATTCCTCTATAGTGGAGCTCCAGCAGATCCTGGTGCAGGATTATCACCCGGACTACTCGGCGGAATTGTATGGGTCCTTCATCAGCATTCTGCTGGGGGTGTTCTACTCTGTCTGCCGGGACCTGAGAGAGCTCCGACACCTGGTGAGAACAAACACTCACATCATCATTTCCTCTCTGGAATACACTCTCCGGGCTCTCCTTTAATGTCCCTTTCATTCTTTCATTCTTTCATTCTTTCTTTTTTCTTTCTTTCTTCCTTTTTTCTTTCTTTCTCGTTTCTGTCTCTCCCTCTCACTCACTCACAGACACACACACACACACACACACACACACACACACACACACACACACACGTAGAATCAGACACCATGTTTGCTCAGCTAGTGAATCTGAATTGATCCAAATCTCTCTTTGCAGGCAGCCCTCAACTTTTCTAAGTTCTGTGAGCCGTTGGACAGAGAAGAAGGTAACAAAATGTTTTTTTTTTAAAAGTGTTTGTTCACTTTATGTGGGTGTTTTGTCAAAAGAGTATGCAAGCCATTGACTTTTCTTTGTGCTTTTTTCCCCATCTTGTGGTTCATTATGTTTGCCAGTGAAAGAAAGTGATACGCACAAACTCTGGAGGAACATTGAGCCTCACTTGAAGAAAGCTATGCAGACTGTATATCTGAGAGAGGTGTCCAGGTGTGTGTGACTCACCTCTGTCAGCATGTGATATAGCATGTGATGTATAATACGTGTACCTGTGAATCTTTTCACTTCATCTCTGAATCTTATCACTTTTTCCCCAATGTCCTTCATCACTTGAGGCTTAAAGCAAAAGCAATAGCAATGACAAAGATGGTGGTTTGTAATTTGATGCAGTCTGTTCCCTCACCTTGGGGGAAATTGTAGCCAGGTTATGGCATTAAGTTGTTACATAACATAACTGATGTGAAATAAGATTCTGTTTTTTTCTATATAGATTTAAATTCCTTTTGTACTACCTCTGTATCTCTTAGCTCTGTTTGTGCCCACCCCCCTCCCCAATATCTGTCATTGTCTCTCTTTTTGACACTCCATCTATCTCTCTTATGGCTTCCACACACAGTTGTGTTCCGTCAACGCATGCCAGTGGGTGTTCCCGACGCTATGCAAATGACTTAAGGTATAACCGTAATTTGATTGGCTGGTGCCGTCTGTTGTTCGCTTGTTCGTAATTTGATTGGCTGGTGCCGTCCGTCGCTGCAGCAAGTTGAACTTCTCAACGCGAGCGATGGGAGCAATGTGACTCAATGGACCCACAATTCAGTTCGTCAACGAATGACGTAAGCCCATGTAAAGTGAACGGGATGGCATCTCCAGCTTTGCAACGCACGCAACTCTGTGTGGGAGCCGTAAATCTTTGCATTCTCTCTGTCAGCAAATGTGTTATGGAGCAAGTGTTTGGTTCTGACTTGAGCTGAATTTTGTTTGATGACGACTTCTCTTTGGCAGTGTTCAGTGGGAGCAGCAGCAGCAGATGGAGGATAAGGAAGCTGGTGCTCTGAAAGGTGCCCACACACCACCACCACCACCACAGATGCATGCACTATTGTCCAAATTTCTCTCCAAAAACACTATATCTATTACTTTCTTTCTAAATCGCAAGCTGTAAACTAATTCATTTCTGCCTAAATCACAATTTCACTTCACCTAAAATTCAGTTTGGGTTTTGTTAATGTGATCACAGTTTTTATTTTCTCAGACAGAGCACACTAATGGGCCCAGAAACATGTATGGCTTTGGTCCGTTACACACACACACACACACACACACACACACAAAAAAAACAAAACAGACTTTGGCCAAGAGACCACCTATTTGGCCACAGTGTGGGTCCAGGGGCTGTTTACAATCAAATTTTCCCACTTTCACACACACGCTTGCACACCATCTGTTTGTGCCCTCTCTTCTGGCAGTCAGCCCCACATTACTACGGGCACATTGTGGGTGTGTTTGTGTGCCCGTGCTTGTGCCAGACCTCTACAACTCTCCTTTTTAGTGTGCCCAACCCAGAATGCACCACAAGCACACATCTGCCCTCTTACGTTGATACACTGGGTAGTGTTTTTGTAGCGGTACTCACACCTGTCTTTTTATCCTATAAAACCTCACCCCCCACCTTTTTTTTTTCTCTGTCTCTCTCACTCTGTCACCCTCCATCCTTCTATTTACACTCATTCTCTCTGTCTCTCTCTACCTTCATCCATCCTTCTATCTTTTACTCTCGTTCTCTCTCTTTGTCTCTCTACCTCCCTTCCTCTCTACCTCCCTTCATCTCTTCCTTTTAATCTCTCTCTCTCTCTCTCTCGTTCTCTGCCTCCATCCATCTTTTTCTCCCCTCTCTCCCTCTGTCAGGTTTGTCGGCCTACGCCCATGTGGAGCTGCCCTATTACTCCAAATTCCTGCTGATTGCCGCCTACCTGGCCTCCTACAACCCTGCCCGCACAGACCGGCGATTCTTCCTCAAGGTCTCACCCTCATCCATCCATCCATCCATCCATCCATCCATCCATCCATCCATCCATCCATCCATCCATCCATCCATCCATCCATCCATCCATCCATCCATCCATCCATCCATCCATCCATCCATCCATCCATCCATCCATCCATCCATCCATCCATCCATCCATCCATCCATCCATCCATCCATCTCATAGAAATTGTCCTCAAAAGCATGTTGCTTTTTTAGTGCACTACCCTTTGTTGGCTATAGTCCTCTCCTCTTGCATGCATCACTGGACATATTTTAAGGACTTCTATGTCATTTATTTATTTTATTCACAAGGGCTTACACTTCTTAGGCATTCAGGTGTGGGCCATGTTGTTTAAGAGTTGAGCATAGATCATTATATAACTTCAGGCTCTGAAAAGATCCTTGCTTTAATCCCTGTACTCAGCCTTAGCACACGTTTATCGAAGCGTGCATATGCTGTGTGATGTTTACACTCGCATTGATGCAGACCAGGGGCATTTGTCATATTCATCTGCACAGCACGACCTTAGCATCATGTGCAAACCCACCACAGGATCTTGGTTGCAAACATCATCAAGTGGGCATCACACATAGGGAGTCTGCCATGGTGGCAGTGGAAAATGGCCAGTGGATCCATACAGTATGTGTGGCAGGGACAGTGAGTGTAATGGCCAGCAACTGATTCAGATGAGTGTGATGCAGAATATCTGAAGATTAGGGTTGGCAGTGACTTAATTCTGGTGCAGGGGACTGAAATGAATATGTTCAATATTGTTGTTATATCTATAATGGCTAACAATATTGTTCCTGTGATGAGCAGGAAATGCATCGTATATGTTGTTATACGTACAGACCCATTTGGTTTTTGTTCTCCTTCATGGGTGGCTGATTTTTTATTCCCCAGGGGTGCGTTTCCCAAAAGCATACTTGCTAACTAAGTTAACAACTAACTTTGTTGGTTGCAATGCAATTTCCCATTGCCAACCAACTAAGTTGCTAACAGGTTAGCAACTATGCTTTTGGGAAACACACCCCAGCTCAGTTGATTGTAGACAGTCAGGTTGAAGACTCAGTACGTATGTTAAACAGTCCCTTAATGGCCCCTTGGCTGTTCCTTCATTCTACATGGAATTCACTAGAAATTCGTACATACGGTGCCATGTTTTGAGGCGTAAGTAGTGATGGAATAATGGCAGATGTAGGTGTTTTAATGCCTTTAGTACATTGGCTCCTCAGTCCATTAACAAATACATGTTTGTCTTTCACCTCCAGCATCATGGAAAAATAAAGAAGACCAATTTTCTGAAAAAGCACGAGAAGGTATTCAGCCTTGGCGTTTGTGTCCTTTTCTAACACAACAATATGTGATATGTGTGGGGGATTTTTTGATGAAAATGTTTTCAAGTGTTTTTTTTTTTTACATTGTGTGGGGGTTTTGGAATCTTTTGCTGGTGTGCTTTTTTTTTTATCATTATTTCCTTCTCTTCCTTGAAACTATTTCTCTTGCTGTCACTGTTCACAGCCCCCTCACATTCTCCTTCCCTAAATGCCACTTGGTGTGTGTGTGTGTGTGTGTGTGTGTGTGTGTGTGTGTGTGTGTGTGTGTGTGTGTGTGTGTGTGTGTGTGTGTGTGTGTGTGTGTGTGTGTGTGTGTGTGTGTGTGTGTGTGTGTGTGTGTGTGTGTGTGTGTGTGTGTGTGTGTGTGTGTGTGTGTGTGTGTGTGTGTGTGTGTGTGTGTGTGTGTGTGTGTGTGTGTGTGAGAGTGGATATGTGACTGCTCCTTTTCATTCAGCTTCTGTACGTTTTATGAACATACAACACTTGCCTTGTATGCCTGTATATACACTTTTGTCTGTTTGCTTTCATTGGCTCTGCCTTTGAACCTGTGATACCTTCACTGTAGTTTCATAGGCCAAGCTACAGTTCAATAATAAGCGCTCTTGGCTTCTTGGCTCTCTCACAAAGTTATTCCTCTAAAAGCGAGTTACATCGTGTCCTAACTGCATTTGATGGGAGCAAGCGTTAGTGGCAAAATCAGAAAATTCAAGACAAATTGAAAACTCTGACTGAATTTCGTTTTCAATTGGAATGTCAGTAGGGTGTGCAGCGCGATGCGGCACGGCATTTTGAGCAGAAAATTTGTCTGATGGCCTATTTCTATTCTCTTTCATTCTTTACATTGCCTGCTCTGCTATTTGGAATGAGAAATAGGACACAGTGGGACAGCTTGTTTTAAATTCAGTGTTGACCGAGAGCACTCAATCAGTTGGTTGCTCGCATGCAACTACGATAAGCATGTTACATCTGTGTCTGTACATACTTTTTTTGACCATTTTTGTCTGTACCTACTTGGAGGAAAATGGGTAGGATTTGTTTATCTGTGTTAATGTGTGTTAATGTTTGCTTCACCCCTGCTCTTCTCCCCATCCAAGACCAGTAATCACTTGCTGGGGCCCAAGCCCTTCCCATTGGACCGTCTCCTGGCCATCTTCTACAGCGTAGTAGACAGCAGAGTGGCTCCAACGGCCAGCATCTTCTCCCAGGTACCCAGACTCTACTCCCGTAATGAATCGCTCGGAGCAAGGCCAGTGCTGGTCATCACGTAATTCGTTTTTTCATGTTTGAATTAGGGTTGATTTATAAGGGCTGTCCCTGCCAGTGTGTGAGAACGTGGACTGTAATTTTGTGTTACTGCCATTAGATGGCAGAGTTATCTCTATGTCCCTGTTTGCGAGTTGTATATATTTTTTATAGCATTGTGAATCCACCTTTTTTTTTACTTGACTCTAGTTGTGTTTTTGTCAAAAGGTAAAATATGAAAAAAAAAAAATGTCTGCATGGTAGAAGCCATACAATAAAACTGTCATTGAGTAATTGTGTGACAGCATTGTAGGTAACATTTCTCTGATGTGCTCTCTGCCCAGATCTCCTCCTTGGTGACCCTGCAGCTTCTCACCCAAGTGGGGCATGACGATCAGCTAGATGCTCCCAAGTACAAGTGTGCCATCTCACTGGACTTCATTCAAGCCATCTCCAGGTAGATCATGCACTCGGTGTGGTTGTATGGTCAGAGAGAGAAAATTACAAGTCGCTGAGTGACTTCACACATTAGTCCTCTTTACAGCGGTCATGATTATAGATCTTCGTTTTTATATCTTTTTTATCCGTTTTCTCTCCTGTAGGACTGTGAGCTTTGATATTGTAAGGTACCTGTATGACTTCCTGTGAGGCCCCCACCCATGGATGTACGTGCAGGCAGCTGATTGGATTCCACTTTGGAAAAAGCATGATTGACAGGCCCACTGAAAAGTGGTTGGAACTTGGTGTTACATTCTATCATGGAATTGAGATTACTGAAGAAATCAGGTAGATTGAGCACATGCATTACGGCTACACAACTTGCTGGAACACATTTGTTTGTCTGTTTACTTTCTGTGTAATATAACTTGGTAATAAATATTTGTATGAAATCTCAGCCTCCTTATACATTGTTTGTTTAGGAAGGCATCTGTGCGTTAGTGTGTGGGTGGTGCTCGACAAACGTGTTGACACACCCCCTTCATGATGACATCACTCTTTTCTGGGGTGATGGCTTTGCCATGGAAACTAGCCAGGTCACCGTATTAGGAAATCATTGTGCCACACGGCAGAAAAATCTGACTAAATACGGCTATCTTGCAGTGATGTCATCACATTAATTGGCATATCAGAAGTCTGCACGAACGTGTGAACCTCTCTTGCTTTTATATATCTTACCTTTCTATATGCTCTGCTAGGTCTGCACAATGAATCAATTTTTTATTAAAATCGCAGTTTGAACTAATGCAAATAGCTAATCGCAAAGGTTACCTTACCTAGAATCCTCCGAGTCTTTTTACCTTAAGAGAATGCTTTATTTGAGTGTTAACAGTTGATTTTCCAGCGCAGGTCAGCAATAGAACAGCCACTTCAGTTCTCATTAATCCTTAGCTTAGCTAATTATTGCCCAACTGCGACTGACATCTACACGCACCACCAGAGCCACCATTTGTGGGACCAAAAGAGGAGCTTCAGGAAAATTGGACAATTTGATTGTTTTTAAGATTATTATGATTGACAGACCGGAAAGATCCATTGTGCAGCTCACAACTCTGTCCCAATGGTTAATCTCGTCACATCTATGATTTTTATATACATGTCATCCTCCTTGTGTGACAGTAGGGCTCACCTACAGTAACTGTGCTGTGCTTCGCATGCACTAGGCATACTCATGAAATTGAAATATGGAATATTGAGCTGAAACTTGACAAAAATGATATTGCAAATCAAAACAGAATATCTATCATTAAAATCACAATTAGATATTTTCCCCAAATCGTGCAATCCTACCTGTAATATGGTCTACATTCTTAATGTGAACGTATGATCATCATCAGTCTCCACCCTAGTGCCTTTAGCAGCCATAGCGTGTATATACAGTTGTGTGCTGAATAATAGCAGTGTGTTTTAAAAAAATTAATAAAGCTCAAAATCCTTAGAATAGCTGTTAATTCCATAATATCAATGCATTGGGAACACTACATTCCATTTCAAATCAAAACATGACCAAAATTGATCAAGTTTGTGTTATACCTGTAGACAGTTTGTCCAACGACCCACATGCACTGAATTCAAGCCACAGTACACTGAAGACAGTAAACCATGGTGGTGCACAATTCATGTTATGGGGATGTTTCTCATACTGTGGTGTTGGACCTATTTATCGCACACCAGAGATCATTGATCAGTTTCAACACATCAACATATTTGAAGAAGTCATGTTGTCTTATGCTGAAGAGGAAATGCCTTTGAAATGGGTGTTTCAACAAGACAATGACCCAAAACACACCAGTAAGCGAGCAAAGTCTTGGTTCCAGACTAACAAGATTGACGTTATGGAGTGGCCAGCCCGATCCCCAGACCTCAATCCTATAAAAAAAACTTGTGGGGTGACCTCAAAAATGCTGTTTCTGAGGCAAACCCCAGAAATGCAGAGAAATTGTGGAATGTAGTTCAAACGTCCTGCCTGGAATACCTGTTCACAGGTGCCAGTTAGTTGGTCGACTCCATGCAACACAGATGTGAAGCAATTCTCAGAAATAATGATAACGCAACTAGATATTAGTGCAGTGATTCAAAGTAAAGCAAATCTTGAGACCGAAATGCAGAGAAATTGTGGAATGTAGTTCAAACGTCCTGCCTGGAATACCTGTTCACAGGTGCCAGTTAGTTGGTCGACTCCATGCAACACAGATGTGAAGCAATTCTCAGAAATAATGATAACGCAACTAGATATTAGTGCAGTGATTCAAAGTAAAGCAAATCTTGAGACATTTTTCAGTTTATACAGTAAATGTTTGAGTTTGTAAAGAGAAACACTGCTATTTTTTTTAACAGCATAACATTAATTTTTCTTCACTTTCTGTAAAGTTAAAACACAAACTTGATCAATTATGGTCATGTTTTGATTTGAAATTGAATGTGCGGTGTTCCCAATGCATTGATATTATGGAATTTTAATTGTTGGAATTTTAATTATTAAAACAGCTATTCTAAGGATTTTGAGCTTTATTCAATTTTTTAAAACACACTGATATTATTCTGCAAACAACTGTGTATATATAATGGTTGTTTATCAGATTGATCTATTTTTCATGAGCAGTGTGTTACTCTTCTCGTTATTGCCAGCGCACATGCAAGTTCCCAGCCTGTCATTGTGTACCAGTTTCCCCATCCACAGGCAGCAGCCCCAGCCTCAGCCTGCTGCATCCCCCTGCTGCAAGCACACGCTGTGTCTGTGCATGTCTGTCCTGACGCTCGGGGGATGATTAAAGTCATGCCTTTATCCAGCTTACACGCTTTCTCTGCTGTCAGCAGGGGATGAGGGTGGCCCAGAAATCAGGCAACCACGTTGTAGCTGCTGTCGTGTGGTGTGACGGCTATTCAAGTAGTGCTGAGGAAATATCATAAGCAGGCGCGGTTATCCAAAATTATAGCAGTAATGTTATACCTCAAGGATAGGACACTTCATAGTTAATGTGTTTTTACCTTTTATGTCTGTGAGACCTATGTATACCTAGGCATGTATACTTGTATGCATGCGTCATAAACCCTGCATTTGTTGTTTCCGTTACTTTGCATCCATTCAAATTTCTATTTCAGTGATTCAGCGTCTTGAAAGGAAATGGTGCCAGTTACTGTATGTCACCAGTCGTGATGTTGAATTTATGTGTTGCTATGGGAATAGATCACAGTTGTCATAGAAACTGGTTAGGACAGAAGGGACGTCTGAAGTGTGACTCATCTTATTTTCCCACCCCTTAGTTTCCCTTAGGGTGACTAATGTGTCTGAGACAGATTTGTGCTTTGAAATTAATAGTCTCAGCATAACAGCTTCACAGAAGATAACTGTCTGTAAGGGACACATGGATTTTTAGAATCAGGTTTTATTGTATAAATAAAAGCCAAACAAAAATAAATTCTGTAAGTCATCTTACAGTAGGCACACATTCAGCATGGCTAACATTCATGTTAATGGGTAGCCTGTACCCACTAGTGGTAAAAGCAAAACGACTCTTACAGTTAGTTGCCACAGTCTCACATTTACACACACATAACACCATTAAATATAATGATAAACCTGTCCATGGGTACACTGTATCAGCAGTCCTGCCAGTTTGTTGATGTTTATGACTATCTGAACAGAAAGTAAACACTGTCTTGACCTTTTGAATTTCGTAGACTTGAGTAGTCCTTCATGTGACATGAATTGACATACTACAAGCAACTGGAATGCTTTTCAAGCATCTTCATTTTTTTGGCCAAAAGTGCAAACAGTGACTTTAAAAATTATCAGACCATCAATAATACATTTTCCTTATAAGTGTTAACACCAACATCAAGGTCGTATTTGGTCTGTATGCCAAAGAAAAAGATAAACCGAGATCCATAATGTCGGATTTTTAGAATTATTTCCCCAACATCCTTTGTGACCTTCCATCTGCCCAAGGTTCATGTTTACCTCAGTTTACCAGTCAAAGTATTATCTTTTATTTTATTGATCTACAAAACAATAAAGAGAGTATCACTTCAGTGATAAAAATCTGCCCTAGCTCGGCCCTGGGGCTGCCAGAGATCTTTTGTCTCTATCAGATAATTTTCATTGGAACCCTGGCCCTCTTTATAAGCCTTCTGGGTTAAATTGGTCAATTTTTTGCACATGTTTTAAACTGAAAGGTCACAGCCCTGATGGGAAAGTAAGATTGTTTATCGAGACCACAATGTATTAAAGCAACACCAAAGCACTTTTCCTCTGTCACATGCATGCTATTTGTTTATCCAGCACCGGCTTTTGAAATGGCAAAGGTAGAGTATGTTGCATGATTTTATAAAAGTATGATGTATTGGGACATCAGAAGCAAGTCAAATTTGTAGTTTCTTATGTCTCATTCCATCAAACTACAGATCCGCTACCCGATCTGGCAAACTTGCATAGTACGGTTATAGCCGATATAGGGTCGCAAAGCGAATGCAGAAGTGCCGTTAACCCTGTTATGAGTTGATGTACCACTGAAACGATTTTGGAAACATTATTTAAGGTTTCAAAGATGGCAAAGCTCCTCAAACACTGTGTCTGCGATTGTGGATCATGGCCACTATGTGTGCAAGGTCTAAACTCTTCATCATCACCTCCATGAACTCATCATCGGTTCGAGCGCCCGCCACAAACTCTTCCAGTGAAAGCTCCCCTAGAATGAAGAAAGTACATACAGTATGAGAATCTGACAACACCAAAGGACTTCAAACCTTTAAAAAGTGCATTGCTTTCCTGATGCATCGGTCAGTATCATATTTTCTTTAAAAAGTGCATGTCTGTTTTGACAATAGCACTGAACTGGCCATTGCCTTCCTTAAAAGTGCACATCTATTCAGAGAGGGATGGGCAGGTTAGGTGTGCTAAGTGCAAAGTGTTGATCCATAAATAAAGTCACATGATGGATTACTATTAATAATACCCAGATCATAAGATTAGATTAGATTAGATTAGATTTTAAAGACATATTGACAGTTGTGTGTCTTTAATGTCACTCTAAATAGTATAATCTCTGACAACATGAAGGCTATCATTGTTGTAGCTGCTGTTTAAAATGTTCTATGTGAGGTGCACAGGGAACACTAACCATCTCCATTAATATCGATCCTATCAAACACACGGTTGGTGAATTCCTCGACCGAGATCTCCTGGGTGTCGTTTCCATTAATTGCACGAATGGCCTGGGAGAGAAATGATATACTGTATCACACACATGCTTAGAAATGCACCATGACATCCACATTTGTACTCCTATCACCTCCCTTCGGAACACACCAGAAAATTCTTTATTCTGTTATAACATTCTATTACGAGAAATTACCTTGATATGCACATGGTCAACTAAAGTAACAGGTTAGAGTTTGATGAGGTGTCTCTGTCTCTCTCTCTGTCTCACCTTTATGATGTTGAGAAGTTCATGTCGGTCAATGCAGCCATTGCCATCCACGTCGTAGAGCTTGAAGTACCAGCGCAGTTTGTGCTCCATTTTACCCCGCATCACAAGACTCAGGGCAGCCACGTACTCCATGAAGTCTATGTAGCCATCCTGAAAAGGAGTAACCATCACAGTTACCTAGAGACTATTTACACTAGGTTATGTATTGTTGGTCTGCAACGCTTCAAGTGTTAACATAGAAGTCTGAATGCATGGATTTGTCTTAAAGCCATGTTACATCCTTTTTACACTAATGATACATTTTTTACTTCATTGTAATCTGTGGCAAGTACAATAGGACATGTTTGAAATAATTTCAGAAATTTCTCAAATGAGCACAGACCCCCCTCCCTCCCCTTACAAGCAAGGCATCTGTACTAACATTCCTTATTAATTTCCTTCCCAAAATGGACCCCCTCGGCACTAAACACAAAACATTATTAGAGGAGGTGAAACTTGTGGATTTAGCTGGATATTGAGACCAGAGGGCAAGATAAAATAAGACCATCACATTTACTTTCCTCTATGCAATTATCAAGACCTTAATGCTTTATTGGTTAAATTTATTAATGTAATCTATCACGTTCGGCGACGGTGCAGAAATCTTCCCTGACTGATTATTAATCTGGGTATTACAGCGGTTTAATAACTTCAATCCATCCTCTGACTTAATCGTTTGTCTCACTACTGCCCTTCAACATTTCCATTAATAATCCTCTGATATCAGTTTTTTACAGTGTTTTGACCCAGTGGTCCCCTCTACATATTTTCTTAATTCTACAGATGACAAGTTTAAGAATGGCCTTGTTAATGCCCTGTAGTGTACTGACAAACAAATTTCAGACAGTTTTCACCTCCAGCATTGAATCTCTACATGAGTTAACCTTTGAATTGCCACTCAGTAGGTCAGTTCCTTATTTTCGAAGATTTTGATATTACAAAACAAGCAGTGCATAGGATTTCCCCCCCAGTATAGGTCTCATTATGAAGTTCTAATGGTCTTACATTAGATTAATTTATTGGGTCCGCTGACCTTGAGGTGAGAAGCAATCAATTTGTGATGGGCACACAGAGCTAAATGAGGTCTGCGTCTCGTGCCATCTCAATGGTTATGAGAACGGGAACTCTATCAGTTTGTCAGATTAATAAGGACCCACTCATATGCACATAAAATAGAGTCCCAGTTAGCTTTAAATGTAGAAAAATGAACCCGCAGTTTGAGTAGAGAGAGTCCCTTGTGAAGAATTAAATAATAATTGAGCGCTTTTGCGCTATTTGTCTTGCAGCAAGATAATCCAGACGGATTTGTTTAGCTGTCTGTCTCCATGGCCTCTTTGATAAAGGTCACCGAACCTGCCCCAGAGCAAGGATATACAGCACGTGTTGTACTGTGCTGACATGTTAGGGTCATCAGTGGAATCCCACAATACATTGCATAGGAATCCCTAGCCAGTTAGTCCTAATACACATAACAAGCCTATTACTATGACACATTGTCTGACGTTGGCAGGGATGTTACTAACTATAGATACGCAAATGTAGACATGCATGTATAGATGTGCAAAGTGGAGATAATGCCATCATTTTCTGTGGACCTGACAAAGCCAGATATACACTACCTGTGTGTAAATAAACAGATCATCTGACTAATACATTCGTTCCAAAGCAAGAACACAACATGCTGTCGTACAGATTGTTTCTCGAGTAAAGATGTAGCCTGTTCCAGAAGTAAATAGTACACAAGGTCTGTCATTATTATTTTACATTAAAATAACACAATGTAGGAATTCCCATTTTGTCAATCTGCAATGTACTGGGTATCCATTTAGTGCTACCCAATTTGTCTAAAACCAATGATAAGGGTTATACTCCTGCCCATGACAACAACGTTGCATGGTACAATACCAGGTGTTCTGGGTTCGCATCAGCAATGTCAGGCTCCATTCTCCACATTTTACGACAGTGTAGCATCAAAATGAGTCTGAAACTATTATTTCAAGATAAAAGGACCTCATGGTGTTTTGATGAATAGGCTACTGTGTGAAGGATTTTTTTGTAACATGATCCATTCGTTCAGTGGGACCCTCAATTTCCCATGGCTGTTCAGTCACAACCCACATTTTATAGAATTAAAACCAAGCACATGTAATTCGTATTAAGAGCAACACATGCACTAGGCCTTCAGATTGTCATTATAACCTTGCTAACATGAACGGTACTTTAATTCTTGCAGTCAGAGCACATTAAGTTCATCATGACATAGCTAGACTTTCTAAATAGAAATTTACTCTACAACCCATTGAGACCCCTTGACCCAGTTCTAGGTTTACCAACCAACAGTTGAGAAACACTGCTTTGCTCCACATCACAGAGTTTGGGATTTAGCATCCTTGCTGTCAGGTGCATGTAAATTCTCCATTTTTATATTGTTTGAATGTTGTCGTAAAACAAAGAATCCAACTGCATGTTTATACACAACAATATCTAAGCACATGCTCAACATGACTGATGTAACTAGACTTTGGGTTGACCAGAGTAAAGTGTAAGGACAATCAAATCAAGCCAATACCTGGGTGCAAGAATCAGAAAGGCGTATTTGGACTAACCACAACAGGGACACTAAGGGGAACACCCACGTTTGCATGATATCAGACACTGTCACTCACATCCTGCTTACCTTGTTCATGTCAAAAGTGCGAAACATCTGCTCGATGTAGGCGGTGGCCTCAGGGTCTAGGCCCCGGAGCCCGAAGAACTGCTTGAACTCGTGCATCGTGAGCTGACCTGAAGGACACTCGATCATGAACTTCTTGTACCAGAGGTGCATCTCCACGGCCTGGAGGTCATCCACAGTGCATCCAGAGGTGTTCCCCATGTCTAGCTTTCAAAAAAGGGTGGGTAGCGACTGTACGTGTGACTGGCTGACTGACTAAGCAGACGAAACAAGAGAACCCTTACAGTGGAATCTAAGTCTTGGTGCTCGTGCCTTAGTGCCTTCTGGATTGCCTGATTGGTCTACTGTGGGAGGGAGATGGATAACCTCGCCTCACAGTCACACAACTCAGGGTCCTGTCGGGATTCAGGGGGCCACGGAGCGGGTTTTTGTAGTGGGGGGCAAGAAGACGCGCCACGCCCCCTGTCTAGGTTTGCTCGTCCCTAATCGCTGGAAGTAATCCAGCATGAGTGGCACTTTAAACAGCTTAAGGAGCCTCTGGAGGAGGGGAGCAGAGGATTGTTTCACTCCTCTGGTGCTTCAAACAGGGACATGCTGACTTACATTTTGGCTGCCTTCCCGGCCATTACTGATTGGAGATAAATTCCATTACTCATGCGTGAACAAGTGCATTGTGTTTGTTGACTCGTACTTATATAAGAGGCCCTCCTTTTTTCGGAAATGAAGAGAAGATTTGCCAAAACCCTTAACTAAACCACTTATGAAAGCAGAGGATGCTCCTCACACCCAATTGCCCCAGAAAATCTAGTGTCATTCTAGCGGGAAGGGGGCATTTGGTTGGGGTCTATCTGATTGAGGGACGGATATAGTAAAGGGATGGATGGAGGCAGGCAGGAAGGGAGGTGAATCAGAGAGAATCAAAAGACAAACAGAAAATTCATGCTGTGGAGGAGCTGGGGTGCAAGTGACTCTTGGGTCCCAGTCACCCACGAGGACCCAACTTCGTATCCGACCCGCAGTCATTTCCTGATCTCACCCTATCTCCAACTCACTTCTTGTCAATCTTCACTGCCCTATCTGAATAACGGCAAAAGCTCAAAATCATACTGTACCTACATACTGTATGCACACATACACTACCGGTCAAAAGTTTTAGAACACCCTGATTTTTAATTCATAGCTTGGACTTGTGTTTTGGGTAGGATGAGCCCCTGACCAACTAGGGGCATACCAGAGGGTACTGCATTGCACTGCAGAATGCTGTGGTAGCCATTTTTGTTCAGGGTGCCCATCACTCTAACCCTGGATCCAGCAAAACAGCCCCAGACCATCACGCTTCCTCCTCCATGTTTCACAGTTATTCACACACTGAGGCCTAGTCCACACGTACCAAACCGATCTTTTTTTCCTCCGTCTTCCCTGGAACCGTATCAAGAATATTTGCGTCCAAACGGATCCATCTCAACACGACTCAACACGTTACTTCATACCCCAGGCCTATAGGTGGCATTGTTTCTTTACAGAAATTGACCAAAACTTGCGCTTTAAAAACAGACAGAATAGGCTACAACGAAATGGCTAGTGCAAGGAAACCAGAATTGTTTGTGTGAACTGATGGTGAACTGTCAACTGTAGTCAACTGTAAAACTAATAAACTTTATTTTATGGTTTGTGAAGGGTGCAGTTCCGTCCTTTATTTGGCTAACGCAGGTAGGCCTACTAATCACCTTTACTTTCTTTGGTTGTAGGATAGTCCGTGATTCACATTAGTTTTGGCTATCACATTAGGCTACTAAACGCAAGGCTTACCCAAGTTCTAGGCTATTCTGTCGCCACATTTATAATATTGCTATAAAACCTTCGTTAGTAACAGTGGTAACACTTTATTTTAAGGTTCACATGTTAGCCACCAATACATACCTAATTAATACCTGTATTAGTGACTTGTAAGGCATGTGTTAGGCAACATTAACCATTTGTTAGGTGTGTATTCACAAATTTCTTGTTCATGACGAATTAGGCCTTTATTATTGATATAATCTTAATAATGACCTTGTAAGCCTTGATCTCTACATACTAATTAGTAGTAAGTACCAAAATAGAATATGCATAACCTACTTGTATACTGTCTGAATAAATCCCAAATAGTAGGAGAACAGTTGTAGAATAAGCAAGTGTATGGCTCAACCTCATTGCTGCATTTCACTGCCCAGGTTGCTGTGTGAAATAGCACTTAATAACTGGGAGATTGGCTCCCATTCTAAAGTGGAAACTGGTTCCTTGGCAGCAAGCACATTATTATCAGTAATACCTCTGCAGTATGTACTTATTAGTCATGAATTGGTTCCATATTCAAGTCAGGCATTATTATTATTAAGAATTATATGATGGGAACAGTCTAGACTATAACTCCTGGTCAATACAGACATTCTTTACCCTTAATACATTGCTAGTGCATACATTGTTCATTCAAAATATGGTCCATGTTCTAAAGTAGAGGCTGGGAGGGTGTTAACAATAAAAAAGAAGATGAGAAAAGTGATAGCACTGACAATGTTTATTTAACAAGTTCTGTAAACATGTTACATTGTACTCTCAATGAGCTCACAAAGCACAAAAAGACTAGCAAAAGCTAGTTTTAACTAGAATTGACAGGATAAAAACACGTCTTTTAAACAAATAAAAAGGGCAAAAGAATTGTAATTCAACACATCTGTGGTGGTCTTCTTTGAAACGGGACCCACCTACCACCAAAAGTTGTACACAGCAGGCCTATTTGCCTGAAACTACAGTAGCAGTAAAGAAATCACACAAAAGAACATTTGCTATTTACTTGCCAGAGTGGACTAGTATTTTATCAGTATTGGGAGAAGGTATCCCCTTGCCTTTAGGTCCTCAATGGACTTCTTAATATCTGCTGTAACATGACTGCTGCATCTTTTTGCAAAGCACAGCTTACATCAACAACAAAAAGAGTAAAAATGAATACATTTTGAATGTACCATACACCAAATACGTATGGTAGCAAGATTGAGTTCTTTCTTTAAAAACTTGTGAAGCTTGTGAGAACAGTTTGCTTGACGAATTTAATTGCTTCATAGATGGTATTGTTTTTTAATGTCATGTAAAAGCATACCGAGAGGGCCATCTCTATGTCTCATTCCCCGCCAGTAAGTCCATTCAATGACATCTAGATGATCTTTCAGCAGATTGTCATTTCTATTTCCTCTCAGTCTCCATATGGAAGTTTTGCATATCCCCCAAAACCTCTCGATATTTTGAGTGTGTGATCCTGTGTCTGGGTCCACAAAAAACTCTTTATGATTGACACTCACATGATTGTAGCCAGTGCTGTTGAGGCACCGATAGGCCCTCCATCCATCTGAGATAACAGTAGCTCCAGGTCTGACATACTTCTGCACAATGGGCACTAGTTTCTGTGCTGAGCGCTGTCTCACAACCCTAATAACTGGTCTTCTCCTCCTTTCTCTGACACCTAGCATCCCAAACACCCAAGAGCTGCGTTGACAGTGTCGTCCCCTGTTGTACTGTAAAACATCAAGAGAAAAATTAACACATCAAGTTATAACAATGACAGTGACAGAACCTTTTGTAAAGCTTTAGATTAAAGCCTGTGAGTTATTGTGTAAGGAATCAGTAAGAACAAGTAACACAAATGTGTAATATTGTCATAATTACAAAATAAGTACAGGACAGGTGAGAATAACATCTAACTAGAGAATGTAATTTCAGGAAAATCATGAGTGCATGAAAATGCATACTGCAGTTGCTTTAGGTGGACTCAGTGGCACATTAGTTACATTGGGATATTCTTAGCTAGGTTGTTACTTGGATGATTATGATTGTGGCTACAATAATGTTATTAGTTGCTGGGCTGTTGCCAGGTTAGTTATGATGGTTGCTAGCTTAATCATGCTAGTTGCTATGTATGTTGCTAGGTTGCAACTGTGGAAATGGTTACTAAGCAGTTGCTAGGGTAGTTATGGTGGTTGCTATGATAGTTGCTGAGTTAATTTTATTTTTTTTATTTATTTTTTGGCCTTTTTTATGCTTTTAATGATAGTGACAGTGGAGAGTGACAGGAAGCGAATGGGAGAGAGAGCAGGGGTGGGATCCGGAAAGGACCACGGGGCGGGAATCGAACCCGGGTCGCCGGCGTACGGTGCAGGTGCCCCAGCCAGTTGCGCCACAGCTGGGGCCAGTTGCTGAGTTAATTATGTTCTTCAAAGCTCAACCTGGAGGCATCCAGTGACTACTGTGAAAGGGCAGTTGGCAGCCAGGAAAGACTGGAGGACAGCCAGGAAAGACTGGATGACCGCAGGAAAGTCTGCATCTGGGGGTGGCAGGCTAGTTACCTTACCCACCAGTCTCAAGGGACACCCTAAACAACTACGAGGACGAACAAAGGAAAACAACCCGAAGGCCCTCCGAGAGGCGGGGTGGAAGAAGGGCCAAACCAGACAGACTCTATGGCAACGACCGGAACGGACCAAGGCAATGATTGTAGGATTATGGGAAGATGCAGGTGTGGATGGGAAAAGGTGACCACCTTCAGGGGGCTAAGGATTCACCAGGGAAGGAGAAAGTGCGAGGAGGGAGCCCGAAAGCAACATTGCGCTGCAGCTGCAGCTGCAGGTCAGACAAAAGGAACCCAGAGCCAGGTCGCAAACCACAGAGCTGAGGGATCCAACGTTGCAGAGGGAAGGCAAGTGGCAGAGGCAGGAGGGACCTTGGTGAACACTGATTCCTATGAAGGTGGCACTGATAACACCACTAGAACACCAACGGACCCCAGAACACCTTCACATTCAGACACCCAAGAACCAGGACCGAGGACTGAAAGGAAAGAACCAGGGAGGAGGCAACCAGTGAAATGGCCAAAAGCGAATGAGACTGCAGTTTGGCAGCAGCTGGACAAGGACCTCAGCATCGTCCTGGAACACTCACTACGCGGCCAGGTGGAGACCAAGCTGAACAACATTGGGGACATACTGTATGAAGAATGCAGAGGCAGGTTTGGGACACTGGCAGCAAAGCGGAGCTCCGGCCCAAAGCAGAAGGGGAGGAGGGAGAGGGAGATTGAGGCACTGGTGAAGAGGCGGCGTCATCTTCGAAAACAGTGGAGGAAGGGGAGTCCAGAGGAGAAGGAGGGCCTGAAGCCACTGTGGGAGGAGGTGAAAAAGAGCATCGCCAGCCTACGGAGGGCGGAGCGCATCCGCAGGCGCAGAAGGCGGAAGGAGAAGGAGAGAAGCAGCTTCTTCAGGAACCCCTACCAGCATGCAAGACGGCTGCTTGAGGATAAGAGGAGCGGGAAGCTGGAGATCAGTCAGTCAGAGCTGGAGAACTACCTCAAGGAGCTCTACAGCGACCCAGCAAGACAAACCCCACTAGGACCACCTGGGTATGTTCCTCGCCCAGCTCCGCAAGCTCACCTATTCGACACTGCTCTGCCCAAGCTCAGTGAGGCAGCAGAGGTTGTTCGGAAAGCAAGGGCAGCCTCAGCACCAGGCCCCAACGGTATACCCTATAAGCTGTACAAGTATTGCCCAGGGGTCCTGAAACATCTATGGAAACTCTTGAGAGTGGCCTGGAAGAACCAAGTCATCCCGACAGAGTGGCAAAGAGCAGCTACTGTCTTCATCCCGAAGGAGGCTAACTCCACCACCATCGGTCAGTTTAGGAGTATTGCGCTCCTGAACGTCGAAGGCAAGATCTTCTTTGCCATCCTAGCCAGGAGGTTGACCAGCTACCTCACAAACAACGGGTACATCGACACCAGCTGCCAGAAGGCCGGGGTGCCAGGCTACCCAGGGTGCGTGGAACACTCTGCAGTGATATGGGAGCAGATCCAGCAAGCAAAAAGAGAGAAAAGCGCATGTGCATGTGGTGTGGCTAGACCTCGCCAATGCATACGGGTCAGTTCCCCACCAGCTAATCGAGTATGCCCTGGACTTCTTCCATATCCCTGTCTGCATTCGCGCCCTGGTGTCAAGCTACTTCGCAGACCTCCAGATGTGCTGCACACATCAAGACTTCACCACGAGCTGGCAACGACAGGAAGTTGGCATTGCCATGGGATGTTCAATCTCTCCCATCCTGTTCGTCGCAGCATTTGAGGTCATCCTCATAGGAGTAAGGAAGATGGCGGGAGGGGTGAAGCTACCATCTGGACAAAGGCTGCCACCAGTGAGAGGCTACATGGATGACGTCACCACCATCCTCCAGACAGCAGCATGCACAGCGAGACTGCTGAAGAGGATTGACGAGCTTGTGGCCTGGGCAAGGATGAGAATCAAACCTGCAAAGTCACGCAGCCTGTCCCTTAGGAAAGGGGTCAGGAGCGACCACACCATCTTCGTCGCAGGTGGCGAGGAGATTCCGTTGCTGGCTAGTCAAGCCGTCCGTAGCCTCGGTCGGACCTACACGGCAGACCTCTCCGACAAGCAGATGGGGGAAGCAGTGAGGAAGCAGCTTGCAGAAGGCTTGGCAAGGATCAGTGAGAGCCAGCTCCCTGGCAAGTACAAAGTATGGACTTACCAATTCATACTGTACCCAAGGGTGATGTGGCCACTGAAAATGTGCGAGGTCCCCTCCTCAGTGGCAGATAAGATGGACAGGTTAGCAAACGGGTTCATCAAGAAGTGGCTGGGACTGCCAAGATGCCTGTCAGATGTGGGGCTATTCGGGAGGAACGTGCTCCAACTGCCATTGCAGTCCATCAGCCAGGGATACAGGCAGGAAAAGGCTCGAATGGTGCTTGAGCTGAGGGATTCCACTGACCAGTGATAGCAATAAAAATGTATGGTTAAAATGGATAATAATTTAACTTCAAGACTACTTTTAGTTAGCCATGTAACCCTTCATGGTTTTAAACAAAGACCCCATCCCCTCCCCCAATGGAATGCTAATGTAATGGTTTAAGGCCTATCACTTACACAAGACAAAGGATGCTACCTTGATATAATGTATCCATGTATCATGAAATGTAAATGTATTCATGTCTGGTATCATTTTGATAGTCTCATTACAATGATTGTAATGATGTGATTGTGAGAATGTTTGGAACATTCTATAAGTGATATTTCTGATATATAAGATATCTCTCCTCATGCTATTCATATAGGTGTGAAGTGGGTGTGAGTAGGTGTGTCTGATACCAACTGGAGAACCAATAGTGGGATTGTTCTTGGCGCCATTTTTTGTTCTTTGTTTAAAACATTTAAAAGTAACTAAACTGCAATGTTTGTCAGATCAGATTTTCTAGACTTGGACTAAGGATGTAGCGGAAGAGAGGATAAGTTGGCTACAGGCCAACCTAGGCCTCAGGCCTGGGCTAGGCCTACATAGACCATAGACCTTTTTTTGTACTCTCTCTCAGCTTGTAACATAATAAACCTGATTCCTGAGTTTTTCCTGAAGTTCGCCAGTCTAAGATCAATATTAAGTAATTATTCACCTACAATTACTTTCATGGAGGTTCCAACCGCAGAGATAATATACTTTTGTCGCTGATTCTAAGATGCCGCAGTTTTTTTTTCTTTTTTCTTTTTCTCATCGCTCTGGTGACAGCTCCCAAGTTAAGGACGCTTTTTATCTGCATTTCTTCTTTGGTGATGAACGAAGGTGGATCTGTAAATCCGGGCGGTTCCTACTAACCACAGTTTGGAATGGGCGTTAAGATATCGGAAAAGGCATTCTGAGTGAGTAGACATTTTGGCAAAACCGTAACTTAATAGTGGACACAAAATTGTGCTTCCCCGATTTTGGCAATATTTTGGCAAAACCGTAATTTAATAGTGGACATAAATTTGTGCTTCCCCGATTTTGGCAAAACGTCGCACAAGACGAATTAATCCATATTTTGTAAAGCGTCGATATATGTGTTGGATTGAAGTCCAATGGTGCCTCTTTATTGGATATAAAGAGTAAATAGATTAGCGAGTGTGCTAGGCAGCTCAGTATTAAACACGGTGGTTCGTGTGCAATCTATTTTTCGCGGGTAACGGGTACGTTGGCCAGGACCCAAAAAGCTACGTAGTTTATGCCCCTTTTTGTTTACAGAACATTTTATTCCTTTATTACCAAAACAGAATATTAGACAGAACTTGGCGCTGCTGCTGTTTTTGTTTTTATCACCAAGAGCGTATGAGCGGCTAGAATCCAAAGTGTTAAGCTAACACTAGTCTTGTTTTGTTTTTGAGTAGATGTGGTGTTTTGTTTTAGGCTACATCTACACTCAGATGATGAATCCAGGATTCATGTCGTAATCTTTTTCAAGTGTGAAAACAGCATAAGCTCAAACAGCATAGGCCTAAGCTCAAGAGAGCATGGTTAGGCCTCTTTTAAGTACGCCTGAGCTAACTAGCTGCCGCTAGGGGCGTCTAGATGTCTTTGTGAGCTAATATGAGCTAACTGAAAAGGCTTGACTAAACTTCTTTTGTTCTTTTAAGCAGGAAATTCTTCCTGCAGCCCGTTTAAAGTTGTCCTCCAGCTCCATGGAGCTGTGTGTGTCTGTGTGTCCAGTATGAATGAATGCGCGTGTGGGCCGGCCCTGTGTGTGTGAAATTTGTTTATTTCTTTATATGTGTTTGTTTCCATTTTTTGTTTCAAGTCCTTCTTTGTTTTCTTGGGTCAAAAGTTTTCACACCTTTTGCTATCTTATCTCACTGCCTTTGTTCCTAGCAGCACTGTATTCTATAACCAACCCCCCAGCTTCTCCCCCATGGACACAAAAGGAACTTCACTGGGGAGATATGAACCTAAGAGGAGTTTTAATGGGAAACCATTGTTGATTTCAACCATTTTCTTTCTTTCATTTGAGGGACATCTTTTGGGGTTAACATGTTAAGACATATTTTTTATTTTTGCTTGTATGCCAATGGGAAATGTTTGCTACATGTTTACGCCTTGTTTGATGTGGGCAAATGTTCAATTGAATGGATTCATACCCACAACTTGAGTTTCTTTATGTTTGAAATGACTTTTTATTTGTTTTTTGTTTTTTTTTAGTGGTGTATTTTCTTTTCTTCATTCATATTGGGATCACAATCTGTTATAGTTAAGAAACTATAAAAAGGGGGAGATAGATGGTATTGACTTGAAATACCATCTAAGTTTACTGGTTTTATTGCTCAAATGGTCATTTTTTAAATGCCTACTGTTTTGTTTTACTGACCCTCACTTCTAATGCAAAATCTCTTTAAAAGACATGCAGGGGTACCCTACCCACGTGAGTCTGTGGATTATTTTTCTTTTAAACATCTAAACTTAACCAAAGTTTATTTATTTTCTTTATATTGGCCTTTTGCCAATAGATGCAAATGTGTAGTCTCTGTTTGGAGATAAATAGCCCTGCTATGTTAGAAGACCCATACTGTAGGTGTGACTGTCTCCAATTGAGAAACTGAATACATTAGCATACTGTTGTTGACTTGTGAATCTGCATTCACGAGACACTGTTTGACTCTGTTTACACTCATGCTAATGTCTCTCAAAGTTGTTGTGAATCCACTCTCCAGAATCTCTTTCATGCCAGAAGGGACAAAGGGAGGTGTGACATGCCTTTGTCTTCGACTACCACTAAGCAAACATATCAGAAGATCCTTTCAAGATGGCGAATGGCTCCACCAACCAGGCTCAGCTACCACGCCAGAGCAGCAGCCGTGGAGACCAGGCCATGCCACTGGACGAGATTGATGGACCAGACAACTCTGCCCTGGGCTCAGGTACAGCCAGCAGCAGCGGTGGGGGCCAGGCCAGTCATGAGACGAGACTGGACGAGACTCAGGAACCACAGGTCCAACGGAACCTGTGGCAGAACCAACTGCCATGACTCTGGAAGCAACAAAACTGGACTGACTGAAAGCAACAAAAGGGGGTGCCGAAAGCAGCCTTTCACTCCCGCATCATCAAAGACACTCATGGCACATTGTTCACTGCCCGCAATACATGTGGACATATTTGGACTGACACAAGGGTGCACGCCGAACGCGGCCTGCATGCACACCCTTTGCACTCGCATACACTTACACTGAAACAATGCAGACACATTCAAGTTTCATAAGAGGACCCTTCTTCAACGGAAGAGAAACGCAAGAAAGGATGTATGCTGAACGCTGCTTTCCTTGCTCACGCACACACTTACATTGATTATGGACTGATTATGGACTTTATAAAAAAAAAAAAAAAAAAAAAACTACAATTGTTCAAGAAGGCTCATGTTATGGAATCTTATTTTAAACTTCAAGTCATTCAGACTTACAAAGGGGGAATTGATAGCAATAAAAATGTATGGTTAAAATGGATAATAATTTAACTTCAAGACTACTTTTAGTTAGCCATGTAACCCTTCATGGTTTTAAACAAAGACCCCATCCCCTCCCCCAATGGAATGCTAATGTAATGGTTTAAGGCCTATCACTTACACAAGACAAAGGATGCTACCTTGATATAATGTATCCATGTATCATGAAATGTAAATGTATTCATGTCTGGTATCATTTTGATAGTCTCATTACAAGGATTGTAATGATGTGATTGTGAGAATGTTTGGAACATTCTATAAGTGATATTTCTGATATATAAGATATCTCTCCTCATGCTATTCATATAGGTGTGAAGTGGGTGTGAGTAGGTGTGTCTGATACCAACTGGAGAACCAATAGTGGGATTGTTCTTGGCGCCATTTTTTGTTCTTTGTTTAAAACATTTAAAAGTAACTAAACTGCAATGTTTGTCAGATCAGATTTTCTAGACTTGGACTAAGGATGTAGCGGAAGAGAGGATAAGTTGGCTACAGGCCAACCTAGGCCTCAGGCCTGGGCTAGGCCTACATAGACCATAGACCTTTTTTTGTACTCTCTCTCAGCTTGTAACATAATAAACCTGATTCCTGAGTTTTTCCTGAAGTTCGCCAGTCTAAGATCAATATTAAGTAATTATTCACCTACAATTACTTTCACCAGTTAGTGAGAGCAGCTGGCGCCCAAGTAAGAACAGGGAGGAAGTGGAAAGCCCAGGAGGAGGTTGACATGGCCATCAGCAGGTTAAAACACCAGGAGATCACTGGAAGAGTCCAAGAGGGTCGAGCAGGGTTGGGGAGAGGCGAGACCCCCCTCTTCTGGTCCAAGGCCTCCAAGGAACAGAGAAGAGCCATGGTGGTGGCAGAAGTGGCAAGGACGGAACAAGACCGGCTACGTGTCAAAGCGGTGTCTCAAAGCCGGCAGGGAGGCTGGATGTCTTGGGAAGGCGTCACAGGAAGGCCCATGTCATGGGCAGACCTGTGGAAGACCCCCCAAGCCAGACTCAGCTTCTTAATCAAGTCCACCTATGACACTCTGCCTTGCCCCCGAAACCTCAACCTATGGTTTGGCGCGGAAGAAAGCTGTCCCCTGTGCAACACCATCAATGCAAGCCTCCAGCACATCCTCTCTGGATGTAAGACAGCACTGTCACAAGGCCGCTACAGGTGGCGGCATGACCTGGTGCTGAAAAAGCTGGCAGAGGTGGCAGAGGCATGCAGACAACAGGCCAACAGCCAACCCCTGCCCCAGCGAGACGGCACATCTCCTTTGCTAGAGCTGGGGAAGATCCCAAACCCATCCACCAGACAGCAACACCAAGACTCCTCTCACCCGGTGGTGAGTGGACCATGAGGGTTGACCTGGGGAGACAGCTCCATTTTCCAAGGGAGATAGTGTAAACATCGCTCCGGCCAGATCTCATCTTGTGGTCAGTTCCAGACAAGACCATCCTGATGGTGGAACTCACTGTCCCGTGGGAACAAGGCATGGAGGCTGCCAATGAACGCAAACGTTCCAAGTATGCAGACCTGGCAGCAGAGTGTCAGGAGGCTGGCTGGAAAGCCATTACACGCCCTGTTGAGGTGGGGTGTAGGGGCTTTGTGGGCGCCTCAACAGTTCGCCTACTGCGAGACATTGGCTGCACAGGAGCAGGGAGCCGGAAAGCCATCAAGGAACTGGTGGAGGAGGCAGAGAAAGGCAGCTTCTGGCTGTGGCTGAGGAGCAGAGATAGAGGGTGGGGGCAAAACACCTAGGGCATCAGCAGGGGGTGGCAGGTAGAGATACCAGCCATCGCTCCGCCACCAAGAGATGTACTGGGGTTAAAGGAGCGAAACATCAGTGACTGGTGGTCCCCAGCTGATGACCCGTTCCTGCCCATAGGTGTATAGGGGAACACACTTGCATAGAGTGCACTGGTGGAGGTGCGTCAGGCAGCAATGCCCAGCAGGCATACCAACAGCCTGTATCTTCAAAGTTGGTTGCTATGTTGGTTGCCAGAGAGCAACTGTGGAAGCAGTTGCTAGGCTGTTGCTAGGGTACCTGAGGTGGTTGCTAGGCTGTTGCTAGGGTACTGGTTGCTATGCCGGTTACTCGGTTAATCATGTTGGTTGTTATGTTGGTTGCTTGGTGGAAGTGGTTGGTAGGATGTTGCTAGGGTACTTGAGGTGGTCGCTAAGCCGTTGGAATGGTATGTTGAACCGTTGGAATGGTTGAACAGTTAGTCGAGTAGTTTAAGTTAACAGTGAATTACTGTAGTGAGAACTCTTGTTTTGAAACAGTTGTGGACAGAGGAAACAGGGGAGAGGAGGTCATAGTTGATGAGAAACAGGAACTGTAGTCTTAAGAGAGCTGACTGTCTTACAGTCTAAGATAGTGACAGTTGGTCCAGATGACCAGAACACCTGGCAAAACATTCTGATGCTTAACGACCCTATAGTGATGTCATCAGCCCAATGTAAGTCTATGGGAAAAATGTCTGCCGAATGTCTCCTTGGCTACTATCACTGAGGCCACTGTGAAAAGAAAAAGTGTTTCTCAAATTCTACACCCTATCACTGGATGTACTACGAGCTGTAAAATGCATCACACATTCAACCCTGCCTATTTTGTTGCGGATGTTGTTTGCAAGATCTCACCTACCAGGCTACTAATTTTGTAATTTACAGGCTGTAATCTAAAGCGTTACCCAACCTTCTGTGCTGGCATCAATCATTGAAGAATTAAAAAATTACTTTACAATAGCCTACCTTTCGTTTGTGTCCGAATTTGCTTTCGTCAATTAAAACAATTTCATGTCCTCCTCCAAGTTTCTGGTCACCCATTCTTCTCATTCTTTTCATTGCAGCCTTGCAGACGCCACGCAGTCGATGTGCAAGTTTAGTCAATGTTGCAGAGCTCCCTGTAATGCCCTCTTGCAACATGTCAATTTGACGCAGACGGAGACCCTGGGAAAACCTAAAAAACACGTTCAAGTCAATTAAATAAAAGGCACAAATCATATTGGTCTTCTCATGAAATAAATTTAGACCTCAGATCAGGGCTGCTTACAGTACAACCTTCACCTTCCGATTGACAGAAAGAAATGAAAATGCTTTTTGAAATGCCGGTATGCTTAAAACTGGTTGAAAGAGTTGAGTGTGTGAGTGTTTAATGTTATGAGTATTAAATGAGGACTGAATTGTCAGTGACCAGTCACTCACCTGTGAATGAAGTGCATCCATGTCTGCAAGCTTACGTGGGACTTGGAAAATATGAAACCACTGCGGATCCTCCTGCTGATGGGTTTCTTATGGCAAGAGTCACGACATAACCTGAGAACAAAATGTAAGTATCTGATATCATGGATAATTTGACATAGGCCTAACAGCTACTGTATGCAATTTCATCATAATACAAGGTGGGGCCAGGGTTAGGCCTTTTTTTTTTATCCATAGTCAGTTCTAGACCAACTAGGAGAGTTTTTAATTGAATTACAGTCTGCTTCAATTGAAATGAACTGGCTAAGACAATAATCTAGCTAGGCTACAGTAGGCTAATAGTAATAAGTCAGTTATCTAACAAAAATGTTTTATTGCAAATGTAAAAGGCCAAATAAGAGGGACAATCCTTACCAGTTAGGCTCCTTCTCTCCGTAAGACTTCTTGTATTTCATGACGTGATGACAACATGGACATCTCATTGATCTTTTCAAGAGCCCTAATTTCATAAGATATCTCACAAACTTATCCTTTCTCCTAAATGATGGTTTGCGAAACATTTCTCCGATAAATGTATCCATTTTCTTCCAGCAACGTAGGATGGAGCTGTAGCCTACAGGAAACGAAGAAAACGCGCCAAAGGAAGTTCATGCAAGGATCAACCAATGAGGTACGATTTGAATTAACGTACGTTGCTGATGTTGACCTGAGCGGAGTTGCTTCAAATCACTCACACTTGGTTCGTAAAGAAAGGTGTTGTACGACAGGATTTTAGACTCCAATATGGTACGTTAACGTTATTTAATTTGGAAGTAATGTTTGTTCTAAATTTTATTCTTAATCTAAAGTGTAGTTTGATATTAACGTAATGAAGCAAAGTCGGGGGAACCTTGAGGTACTTGGAAGACATAGCTAGCAACTTAACGTTATAGTAAGTAAACTAGCTATATCGCTAGTATGAGATGCTTTTATGCTTTGTATATTGGCTGTAAGTGAAATGGTGAGTGGAGTTCGCAGAAAATATTGTTGAGTAGCCTACCTAGGTGCTAGGCTACTTTCTGGAAAATTTCGCCACATTTACATATTTTCTATTCTACCACCATCTCTACATCAACATCATGCCACAGCATGGCAGCCATGCATCTGCTAACCTAGACATGCTAAGCAAACTAAGTAGCTGAAATCAGTCAAACCTAGTACCCAAAGGTTTTAGATCTGATAAATGTGCACTTCATTTTCAGTGAATGCCATCATGCACGAGCAGTTGGCCGCGAAGCAGGGGGACAGAGTGAGCGTGATTGTATGGGGGGCATGGTTTTTAAACATTATATTAATGTTAATATGCTAATTAATATGCTTATTATGCTAGTTAATATGCTAATTAATGTTAATGCTAATGTTACCCCAAATAACATTAAACAAAATTGTTGGGGAATTACAGTGCCGTACAAAACAATGCTGTACAAACCTTTTTGGCATTCTGAGTTTGTATGCATGTTGACTGAAATTATTCTGCAATTTCTTGTAGGCTCTAAGAAGCATCCAACAAAGGCTGCTGAAACTCTACCTCAGCCATCACCAAATGGCGGACCGCGGTCCGAGTCCGGACTGTGACGTGATCCTATTCGGACCCAGACCATAATAGCCTAATTTAGATTTTCACGTAAGATTTCAAAGCTGCGCTAAATGTTTCGTTGGTTAGGATAACAGCATTTACTTCAGGAGCTTCAGGAACCATCATTTCGCTTGCTGCTACTCAGCCAGTGAAATCTGTGAATTCTGATAAAGTCGAGTCAGTGAGTACTATGGAGAAGAGACTGATAGCCTGAAACGAGCGAGGAGAGGAGACGGGACGAGAAACAATCAGATGGATATCTAAGTTAACGATAAGTAAGTTATTTTCAAATCATCGATTGCTCAAAGAGGAGACAGCTAGACAGCGAGAACAGAGCTTTATATAACGATACGGGGGCAATACCACGCAAAACTGTCACGTCCGTAACGCCAACTAAATATGGATGTGACAGTTTTGCGCAGAATTGCCCTGGACCTCTTCAACATATTCTGAGAGGCGATTTTAAGCGCCAATAAGCGCTTTCAGACATACGTGTAAGACCGGAGGTTCTGCCGATGTTAAACGGTGGGGCCGTATATCTGAACGACATAACCGGTCATATGGAAGTCCGAATTCACCCGGTGTTTATACTACCCCCGACCTAGTATTTCCTCCGGACATTATGTAAATGTGCTGTGTCTGAACGAGGCGTAGAACATGCGGTTAAAATTCACACCTAGTGAGAGGGCGTGTTGGTGACGTTTCTTTCGTGCGTCCATGTGGTTAAATCTGACTTAAATGCCAGTGTTATGATGGAGTGGCATAGTGCTGTCCAGAAAATCTCCGACATGGAAAGATGCAGACATCACGGAGCTACTGTCCATGAGGGCATACAACATTTTGATAAAACACATGAAGGGAATGGCACGTTGTAGCCTACAACTGCATGGCAAGGCCAAACGAATTCAAAAGACTGAATCATCATAAGCAGAAGGCGCTGAAAAGGCAGTAGCCTACAGCGACGTCGTTGACGACAATAACAGGAGTATTTAATAAATTGTTAGCCAACACGGTTTTCTGTTCATTGATAGCCTTAGGCAGAATTAGGCTACAGAAAAGAATACAGGATTTTTTTCTCTCCCGGCAGTAAAGACAGTATATTCGTGTTTAAAATTAAATGAAAACTAAAGGTAGGCTATAGGCTAATTATGCATATGACCATCCAGAGGAGGCTGGTGATCTGTCAAGAATGATGAAGATCGTAAGATACAGATGGTTTTATTGTTGCTGTCATTATTACCACAAACACGAATTGACAACGAAACCATGGCGATCGTGGGTTATATCTTGCCTGTTTATTAGGCCATGCACAGCCCTGTCAGAACTCCGTGTAGCATGCATACTGGCAGTTTTCATAAACCATCACCAACTAGTTCGCACTTTGGATATATCGTTGGATTGTGAAAAGCCCAATTTCGAATAACTACAGTACAACAGATGAGGTAGGATGCATCTTTTGCAATTAGAATTTCGTGTTGGTGAGACCAGTAGACATGTCATCTCGAGTTCCACGACAGCTTAGCTAGTGCCACCGAAATATGACACTGAAATCCTCTCACTATTGGAGTCGCTCAGATAGAAACAGCTGTAACGTGGTTAGGACACTTTTGCTGTGGAGTGGAGACGCCATAAGTTAGGTGTGGTTTTGACAATCAGAAAAGCAATATACTGAAATAGTTTAATGATGTAAAGTCAAGTGCTGGTCTGGTGTGTGTGCACGCAGTTTTTATTGATGAGTCGGAGTGGCAAGGGCATTATAAAACTTCTCGCTCTTAGGCCTACTCATACACCGCGTTGAAATGGCGTAGCTGTCTAAATTCAAATCATATCATGCTAGGGGAGAAATCGTGGGACATCCATTATTTTGTTATTCAGCACCCATGGTCAAAAATATGTTCCCGCGCGCCTGCATTACGTTGAAAACAGATAAATGTGTTTACTCGAAGCACACATACAAATACTGTATGTGCGCACTTACGTGACTATCCTACTTCAAGTATTAGCCTACGCACAATAGATTTCTCTTCTAGCCTATAATACATAGGCTACACTTTGTTAACAAAAAGCAGCTGTGACAGGCAGCGGCCGCATATATTCTGCGTCATATATCTCGCATCTTGTGAACTCTAAGCCCCCACCCCTCACTCGACAACCACACAGAGATTCTGTAATGTGCGTGTATGTCGTTCACACATACGTCCGTATAAGGTCAGTATTAGGTCCGCAGGTTAGCATCATATCTGAATCATCCGAAGGGTAGGACCTCCGTTTGACAAACCTCCGCATGTACTCCGGAGGTTATATCTGAAAGCGCTTAATTTGAAGCACCTCTACTAGACAAAGCATATATTTTGAGCAAGCATAGCTAGGCCCATTCAACAGTGAACTGAGACCACAGAATATTTTACGATTTAAGAAGGCAATATGATTGATCCACCACAATCTAGTTAAGCCTACATGCATTCACTGCCCAACAACGTGATATTCCTGGGTTTCCAGGATTTCGGGTCAACATAAAAAAAATAAATTAAACTTGCTGATTAATGGGTTCAAGGAACCAGCTGTGGAATATCCATCCTTGTCTCAGCTCAAATTTTATTTTAAGTTCACGTTAAGATCTTAAAAATAGCCAAGGCTACTCAGTTTTTCTCCCCAATTAGGCTACTCTTATCTTGCCTTATTTCTCCTCATTTCGAATGTTGCCTTTTAGGCTACTTATTTTATTTCACATTAAACATTAGGCCTAGGTCTACAATCTTCTATTTCTTGAATTTCCCCTTGGGGATCAATACAGTATCTATCTATCTATCTATCTATCTATCTATCTACAGTAGGCCTATCTATCTACAACTAGGCTGCATCCATCCATCCTAATATTATACATACATACATATACATAGCCTAAACACGCACGTTAAACATTATGATGCTCCGGACCTTTGCTTGAGGAAATTTTCCGTAACTGGACCTCGCTGAAGATTAATTGAATACCCCTGCTCTACCTGATGACGAGGATGACTCACCCTTCATCAGTTCTAGTGAGTCTGAACCCCCAGAGAGAAAGAATAGATCTCGGGTACACCATTCCCACCCTGCTCACCACCCAGCTCATCATACAAGAGGTAACTACATTGTGACTAAGTTTAGATAAGATAAAACTGCAATCCCCAAAGGGAAATTCATAAATTCATCACAGCAACCAAAGAATAGATCAGACGAAGATAAAAGATATATAATCTTCTATCTAAAAGTTAGTTAGTTGTTTTGCAGTCGGTGGTTCTAGCCTTGAAGTGAAACACAGGAGTCAATCAGTCCAGATCCCTGTGGTTTGAGGCCACCAAGTGCTGTCTGAACAGCAGCATTTGATACAACGTAGACCGAATTTTGCAAACTTACAGCTAACGCGAACAGATATGGCATATGAAAATTAACTTTCATGCCCTCATAAGTTAGCGTTGGCTAGCGTTTCACTATTTGGTCCACATTGCACAATATGATGTGGTTCTCATACCTACCGGCAGCTCTTTGCGAGGTTAAACTACAGGGCTACGGGTTGAATCACTCCACATGGCTACAAACCTCAATAATTGGCATAAGGAAATGTTACTTTATTCAACATGACATGACTTTGTGTTGTTTTGTTTTCAGTCCGATCTCCACAGGAGGTCATTGAGCGCTATGACCAGGTCCTAAAAACGTTCCGCAAAGTCCGCACCATGACCGAGGCATTTCATCGCCACAATATTGATAGAGGGACGATTGTTGCCACAGCTCCGATTGCAGAACTTCATGCGGCTGACCCGAAAACATATGGCTCCTTGATTTTTGATGGAAGTGTGGAAACCTTGTTAAAATTTGCAAAAAGATGCAGCAGTCATGTTACAGCAGATATAAAGAAGTCCATTGAGGACCTAAAGGCAAGGGGATACCTTCTCCCAATTTTGATAAAATACTAGTCAAGTATTTGCAACACTATGGCAAGTAAATAGCAAATGTTCTTTTGTGTTATTTCTTTACTGCCACAGTTTTCAGGCAAATAGGCCTGCTGTGTACAAGTTTTTGATACTGTATGTGGTAGGTGGGTCCCGTTTCAAAGAAGACCACCACAGATGTGTTGAATGACAATTCTTTTGCCCTTTTTATTTGTTTAAAAGACGTGTTTTTATCCTGTCAATTCTAGTTAAACTAGCTTTTGCTAGTCTTTTTGTGCTTTGTGAGCTCATTGAGAGTACAATGTAACATGTTTACAGAACTTGTTAAATAAACATTGTCAGTGCTGTCACTTTTCTCATCTTCTTTTCTATTGTTAACACCCTCCCAGCCTCTACTTTAGAACAGGGACCATATTTTGAATGAACAATGTATGCACTAGCAATGTATTAAGGGTAAAGAATGTCTGTATTGACCAGGAGTTATAGTCTAGACTGTTCCCATCATATAATTCTTAATAATAATAATGCCTGACTTTAGAATATGGAACCAATTCATGACTAATAAGTACATTCTGCAGAGGTATTACTGATGATAATGTGCTTGCTACCAAGGAACCAGTTTCCACTTTAGAATATGGGAGCCAATCTCCCAGTTATTAAAGGAACCGTATGTAAGAAAAATATTTCAATTAATCAAAATGGCCCTGATATGTCACTAAACATTAAGAAATCATGTTAATTTCAAATACTTATATCACTGACAACAGTAGTCCGGCCAGGATATTGTCATTTAAAAAGTGAAGTTGCAGCCCTCAACTGATGTTGATGTTGTGTTTTGTCATGTCATGTTGTGTTTTGGCCTGATGCGCCACCCTCCACCTATCTACTAATCACGAAGTCAGTAGTGTTTCGCCATCAGGGTTGGCGACCTCGAGTCAGGGGGGAGGGGGAGGGGGAGGGGATACACCGCTCTTCAGTATTTTGAAAGTGATTGCAGTACCAGTTTTGGCCACAATCTTACATATGGTTCCTTTAAGTGCTATTTCACACAGCAACCTAGGCAGTGAAATGCAGCAATGAGGTTGAGCCATATACTTGCTTATTCTACAACTGTTCTCCTACTATTTGGGATTTATTCAGACAGTATACAAGTAGGTTATGCATATTCTATTTTGGTACTTACTACTAATTAGTATGTAGAGATCAAGGCTTACAAGGTCATTATTAAGATTATATCAATAATAAAGGCCTAATTCGTCATGAACAAGAAATTTGTGAATACACACCTAACAAATGGTTAATGTTGCCTAACACATGCCTTACAAGTCACTAATACAGGTATTAATTAGGTATGTATTGGTGGCTAACATGTGAACCTTAAAATAAAGTGTTACCGTAACAGTCAATACTTTTGCCTGCATCAAATCGTGCATTGCATTCAGTGTGCTACCATCGGCTTAACGTCTAAGTGTCTTTGTATGCATCTGATTTCACTCGACTGTGAATGCATGTATATATGTTGTAAGACATGTAAAATAAATGAATGACACTGGCACTACGCACAAATTAATGTATCCTAAACTTACACCGCACTTTCCTAATAACTTAAGTTCTCTCGCGTCACTGACAGTAGCTAGAACGCATAAAAAAAAACATCGGGGAAAACCGTGTTCAGTCCACCAAGTCATAAGCTATCGGCGCTGCGCAGCACCAGTTGTGATATTTATCTTACGGAGTGTAATCGTAGGTAATGTCATGTATAAAAACTAGCATTGTTAGGCAATACTATAAGTGCAAGTCCAGGGCAGCTGAGGTGGGGGCGATGACATCATCGATACGCAAGCAGGATGTGCGGTTTCGCTGTCTAAACGAATTCAAACGGGCTACGGTTTCAGATTTCTCCACTCTGGGACCAGGTTTCAGAAAAGTGCGGTTTCGGGCAGTGCGTTTACAGGATTCGTTTGGACGCTCGGCCAAGACGAAGCAAAACCTCTGCGTTTAACCTAAAAAGCGTCTCCGTGTGGACGGGCCCTGAGGAACCATCCTTTTGCCTACTCTACGGCTTTTAATTAATCAGTAGCCTACATAACACCTTCTTCCAGTCATCAGTTGTCCATTGGTGGTGTTTCATGGCCCAGGCAAGCCTCTTTTTCTTATTCTGACGTCTTACCAATGGCTTTTTTGCTGCAACTCGACCTGTCAAACCTGCAACTCGAAGTCTTCTCTTCACAGTTGAATCTGAGTTTTGCTTATTATTACCATTATTAAGCTGTGCTTTAAGCTGTTGTCCTGTGAGCCGCCTATCACGCAAACTGTTGACTCTGGAAAAACTTGTCTTCTGATTTTGTTGTAGCTTTGGGTCCGCCAGACCTCTTCCTGTCAGAGTTTTCCCCCGTGTTTGAATTCCTTTTGATGGTGAAGGAAACTGCACTCATACTTCTGAAACTTTTTCAGTTTTGGGTAACCTTACCTTTTTTAACCTCTGACAGTTCAGCACTTACCTTTGTACTATTTCAAACTATTCATTGGGTTTGAACTGCTTGAATTTCAATTAAAAAATGGGGTTGTTCCAAAACTTTTGACCGGTAGTGTACATACAGTGGATATTTACAATAGTTACAGCATACATACAGACATTCATATGCATGAACAATATAATAAATATGACCACCATTATGTTGAAAAACCTGAGACTTGTTAAGGGAGTTCTAAACTGTAAAACTGTTTTTTTTTAAATGCTAGTCACTTAATCTCTCCATTGATTTTTCATGTATGCACTGCACAGTTTCATAACAGTGATGGTCTTATACTCAATAGGTTTCAAACATATAGCTAATTGAAGCGTATGCATGACCTTGAGAACCAACCAGTTTTCTTATAAAACTGTTTTAGTCTATTAGTCTATGATTCTAATGCAAATGTTGGACTTCATAAGGCTTGTGATATGGAAAAATAACAGTGTCACACTTTAAACTTAATATGTGTATTCATTGTTCTCATCAAGTGAGATTGAAAGTAGGCAGCCATCTCTCAGTCTCTTGCATTTGAACGCTATTTAACTATTGTAGATCAATTAAATATATTGGAATATAGTAAAGACAACTGTGTACAGGCCAGTGCATAGACACATCCAAAAGCCTATTTCATTTAAAAATGGCCTGTCTGTTTTTAAGATGAGTTTATTTGACAAGTCAAATTCAAAACCATACACTGCAATTAATAGAGGCCTTTTTAATGTTGGAATATATTCAAGCTACTTTAACATATCTGTATGTGGATATCACAGGTGTCTAAAATACAGTATTTACAGTAAACATTCAGTTTAGAACAGTTATAGGAAAATGTAAACTTCCCATACATCTGATAAAAAGATTTCTGACTTTTTTAGTGATCAGTACAATGTAGCATACATTTGTTTCAACATATACTGGCATGTTACATAAATGAAACTTTTATATGAATAAAAATAATGGTAATACAAAATGTAATGTCATATCATATACATTGGGTTGTTTCATTACTTGTAGCCATGATCTCATTAAACTTTAAACAATCCTGACTCGCTTACATAAACCTATAGCACCAAACCAACAAAAAGTAAACAAAACAACCAAACTTTACATAGATAATAACCTGGAGCAAATTAGTGAGTGGCATAGTGCTGAATATTTGAATATAGAAAATACTTCTTTGTTTTTTAACAAATGGTACTGGCTCTATCACAATCGTACATTCATGTATGATAATCAGTGCTACATGAATCACGGCTCAAAAGTAGGCGAATGTTTTGACCCCTTGGATAAGTAGCCTGTCATACTTGCCTTGGATTGTGTACAGTAGAAGACAGAGAGCTCCAATGCCCCTTTCTGGATTGACCAATGATATAATTAATGGTTCTGGACATAAAAGGGTGTATAGCTCTGCTATCTTATAATGTGAATTTAGTGGTTAGAGTATGAAGGCTAGCCTACATACAAAAATACATGGACATATTGTATATGAAATATAAAACATATAGATATGATGCAACAATCTACGTATTAGTAGCCTAGTGCATATCTGGCCTTACTTGTCCATCATTTTGAACACTATTGTTTGGTACAAAGGTGACCTGATGCACCTAAAATACCCCCCCCCCCCCCCCCCCCCCAACACACACACACACATTAAAAAAAAATGAAACCAATATAACAATTCCCATAAGGCTTTTCTGATTCACTGTCGATAGAGTTGAAACGACCAACACTGAGCGCTGCTTTCCTCATCTCTCAACCTCATGATCACTGACGCTGCGAGCCACTGACGAAGATGACCGCTGTGGCACTGGGGGTTCGACTGTTCTCCTCCCCAACCTGTTCAGTTGTCTGTAAATGGACCCAAACACTGTTGTTGTGCCCCGAGCAAACAGTGAGGTCCACCTTGCAACCTCTACCATACACCTCACTGAGCTTGACAGGAACTGTGCAAAAAGTGTGGTGTAGTGGGCAAGAAGCAACAGACTGCGGCCCAGTTGCCTGCCGTAGTTGACGATCAGATTGACCCTGACGTCAAGTCCCTTAGCTCTTTGTTGTACCATGCTGAAACACCACGGCGTGAATGACCATAAGTGTTTGAATTTTCATTCATCTATTGAGATCATGCTTGGACAATGCTGCAAAGCCACTCTACCACAACACTGAATCACACACTTTCAGGATCACTGTCGTGTCGTCGGAGTATTGGAATTTGCATACGGTCCCTTGCTGTTGCGCAGCACGGTGTAGTCCAATCGTTGCTCAGTAAGTTTTGTTTCCGGGATGTTTGGTGATGTGGCTTAGCTTGGAAATTCAGGAGACGATTTTGTGAAATAAAAAAAGCAACCTGTCCACGGAGAACTCACACAGGTAAGTGTAACGATATTAACAAGCAATTACTTCTCATTCTCTGACCAGGCGCAACATATAGCTGTCACACACACAAACACTGCAGCACAATAGTGTTATAATTATCCTCATTAGCTGCTGTTTACGAGACAACACATTGCGTGCACTTCTAGGGAGCTAGCTTGCTTGCTAGCTCGTAGTTCCATCAGCGAGCGTATCGCACACTGCACATAACACTGGAACTTGCATGTGCGATTCACAGTCTTATCGATTAATTCATACCTTTACTTGCATCGATGTGATCACTGTCATATTTGGGTTGAGAAAGTAAGACATCCATCTTGCCAATCTTTACTGTTCTGTAGACCGAACCAAATGACGCAGTCGCAGTCGTACGTCCTGCTATTTCGGTTGTGTTCGGTACTGGACGAGAGTTACCGAATGTTGTGGTTTTGTCATTACATGATTATGATTAAAGATGAGATAGGTGGCCAGATGCAAATCACATACTCCGCGTAAACACTCAGTATTTATTGTGAAGTGTGGGATGAATGTAATACTTTGTTTCAGATGTATTCAAGTATGAATTAATGTGCCAGAAGTTTTGTCTAAATAATTTATGTCAAGCATGTATGTGTTTTTCATCCTGTGTATGAGAATGGACTGTGTTGTATACCTCATGTATACTGATCATGGACCTAATGACATACAACCATTTACTACCATTCTAAACATGACTAAACATGTGGAGGATTCAAAGTCTTTATCCTTTCTGTCACAGTTTGCTTTGGGTTTTGCTTTGAGCTGTTGTTCCTCCTGCTGTCAGGGTCATCATGCTCAGCCGACTGGCCCAGGGGGTGAACTCCGTCCTGCAGGAGCTCTCTGGAGAGGAACCTCCAGACGGGACCTCTCAGGTGAGATGCCCCATTTCAATGACAATTTCAATGGGAGACGGCAGTGCCATCAATGCCAAGAAGATGGGTTCAGTGCCAAGAAGATGGGTTCAGTTCTACTTTATACTACCCACAAATACCTGCTGTTGGGTTCTCTGTGCTATCATGAGTGTGCAAGTGTTGGCTAAACCAGATAGGTACACTGACACTTAAACAGATCTGAACCTGACCTAACATCGGCCTGTCGGCCCTCACACACCAAGTCCAGGTGTATTGCAAGGTCCGCTCCTATTTGGAAACTGATCAAATTGAAGATAACTTGAAGTTAAGGGGAACTATTAGCTCACCTGCTAGGAATATGCAGGACTGGGTGTCTGTATCATCACTATGTTAAGGGCAGGGTTTTGCTTTGAAAATTAATAACAGTGTTGCCTTTTCTTGTGGTCAGTCTATGAAATACCAGTAAAGGGTTCATGTCTTGTTACACTATCTACTGACAAGCTTTTAGCATCCAACCTTGTGGAAAAGGAAAATTACTCGTGCTCTTGTTATTTTCAAGCTTACTGAATGTCAACTATTCATTTACACCAATGATAGGGATTCAGAGAGCACATGGCACAAATGTAAATTAGCACCAGCCACCAGCCAAAGGCTGGTAAAATATGAAAGTGGCGGGTAGATTGCAGACAGAAAATAATGATTTGCTATTGAGTGGCTGGGGAATTCTGCCATTTATTTGTCTTTGGCTGTTAGATGCTCACATTTTAAAATGTTAATTTCCTCCCCTGTGCCGCATACACTACGCCACATGCTACATACACAAAGCTATATCACATGCAGCACAATAGCCCATACCATGCACACCATAATTCCATTCTTGTAGCTAATTAGATAGTGACTGCGCTACAATTATCATTTATATTGATTACATTGGTTTCAGTCAGAAAAACTTGCCTTATGTGATAATTTATTAATATACTGTATGCTCCTCCTGGGATTTTGGCCCATGTCTGCACTATATAGCCTACTTAGAGCAGAGAGGAAATAAGGAGTTTTTTCCCTGATATCTTATTTCCTCCCCATCCTCCAGGAGGGCGGCCTGGTCCCCCAGCCCCTGCCTGATGGTGGTGATGAGGAGGCGACCTCGCTCGGGGAGCTCGGGGCCCCGGCTGACGAAACCCTGGAGAGGCTGGCCCAGACGGAGCAGCTGGTGGTCCAGCTGAAGGAGCTGATTAGGGAGAAGGACAACCAGCTGGCCAGCACCGAGAGGCGGCTTAAGGTGAGAGGGCAGCTGGATTGTAGCGGGTAAGGGGAGAGCAGAGAGACTGTTGATGAGATCAAAGTTTTTCTCTCTCTTCCTCTCTCTCTCTCTCTCTCTCTCTCTTTCTTTCTTTCTCTCTTTCTCTCTCTTGTAATTCTCTTCATGGTACGACCTCAATTTAGCAGGATTTATCATGGGTGTTGTAAAGAGGTGCTGCAGGTTGCATGTTTGGGTCCAGGGAGGGAGGGAGGGAGAAAGACTCTGTTAATAAAAGTTGTTGTTGCCTTTATTTGAATGTAGTTCATAGGAGTGGTGAGCATTATTGTTGGTACCAGAGTTACACATATCAGAATTATCCTTGCAAACAGCCAGCAGGAAAGCAATTCTAACTGTGTGTGTCTGTGTCTGTGTGTCTGTGTCCGTGTGTGTTTTCTGTACATTGCTGCATATTTCCAGGAGGAAAAAGAAGCAGGGGATGCACGTTTCACGAAGCTCAAGCTTCAGGCCAAAGCCAAGATGGCTGCTCTGAACAAACAGATAGGCGAGCTGAAAGGACAGGAGAGGCTCAACGTCAGTCAGGTAAAACTCTAACTATAAGTGCTTGTGTTTCTAGATTACAGTCCCATTCTATTCCTCTGTAGTAGGCAAAACATGTTTTTACTACATTAATGCGTTGTTTCCCAGAAAGTAAGGTCTTGATAAGGAAACAAAACATAATCCATGGCTTGTTAAACTGTGAATAATCAATGTAATAATAATTAATGGAATATTAGATAAGATTCAACGTCATTGCTATTGTGTGGAGCACAGGCACATAGCCAATTAATTGCTGTATTTGATCTCTATATCTATCTGTATCTCTCTATATCTCTATATCTATCTCTCTCTCACACACACACACACACACTCTCTCTCTCCCTTTCTCTCTTTCTATACATACATTATGTATATATAAATACTTAATAGTAATAGTTTTTTTTTTTACTGATAGACAAGCATATTAGCAAGAAGTGAGAAGAAATGCTTTATCTCAGGGCTTTTGTTTGGCTGTTCTGTCTAACGAAGACAAACCCCCCTATTGATAGTCCCTGCTGTGCTCAGACTAACACCATTCACAGTCAATGCCTGGAGATGCAGCACGCTCTCCACAGCTCCTCCCCACTCATTTAATCAAGCTATCGTCCGCTGACCTTCACAATTCGTCCAACTTTGTGTTTGTGTTCGAAGAGCTCGGAGGGCTCGTTTACAGTGGCGCCGGGCGTGGAGGAAGAGCTCCAACAGCTTCGAGCCAAACTCCAGGAGGAGGAGTCGGCTTCCAGGGCCCTGCAGGAGTGCCTCGGGGCGGCCGAGCAGCTCCTGAATGAAAAGGAACAGGGTCACGCTGAACAGGTTTGCCTTGTTGTCACACACTGCCACAGATGTTGTTGTCACACACGTCATCATACCCACACAGAACAGGGTGTGTATAAATAAAAACAATTACTGTAATGAATGACTAGACATGTGTGTGCTTCAAAAAACCTACTGCATAGTTTGGGATCAGACATAGTCTTAACCGTGTGTTCTGAACATCCACTTAGTCACTACATAGTGCTCTATGTAGTGACTTAGTGGGAATTCTTAGCATAGGGTTTGTCTTGAATCCTTGCCCCAAGAGTCTTTGACATATATATTTGACACATTCTAAGGTCATTCAAATTAGTGCACAGTACAGTGGTGAAGATTTGTTTACTTGGTCATGTGGTCAATGTTGAGGAAATATTCTGTGCACTAGTGGAATCTTCGTGGCAACAGGAACAGATCGTGCATGCGTGCTGTGTGCCGGCTTTAGATAATCTCTCCATCAGGAAGTGAATAGCGTTTGAAAATTGAAAGGTGCTGTGTGGGATTCTAATCCATTTTTTTAAAATCACATTGCACCTCACAGTCCTCTGTCTGTCCAGTCAGTGTGTGTGTGCTCAAAAAAGAAAAAAAGAAAGAAATGTTGTCATACACAGTGGCTCAGACTGAGCCATAAATACTTCAAGCCAATTACCACGTTGCTTCAGCGGCACAGAATAGAGGGGTGTACTCTTGCTGGCTGTTGAGCGCAAATGCAGACTGCATCTTTTAAACGCTCCCAGTCACAAGGCAGGCTGTATCAGCAAGAGGGCCCAAATGGCTGAATACCTCTGTGTGCAATGTCAAAAAATGACAGCTGAAATCACATGCGAGATCCGCCAGTGTTTCCCATACATTGGCTTATTTGTGGCGGCCCCCCCACAATATCAACATTGACCACCCTTGATCTGCATTACTGAGGGTCGTTGTGCTGCTGTCTCTCTCAGGTGTGTCGGCTGCAGGCGGTGATCGGAGAGAAGGACGTCCGCTTTCAGGAGCAGATCCAGAAACACGAGGAGGAGCTGCTCCGAGTGTCAGCCCAGGCCCCAGCTGATACGGAGCTGCAGCAGGTAACACCAGCCTCCTCCGGGTCCCAAGATGGTGCGGGCGTGGTGGAGCATTGGTAGCATTGCAGCCTGACAATCGGTTGGCCTCGTTTTGATTTCAAACCTACCATTGCGAGTCAGTGTTGCTTTGGGTATAAGTAAAATACCGGTCACTGTACATCAGCGGTTCCCAAACTTTTTTTCCCGCGGACCACCTTCTACATCCTGACTCGGCTCGCGTACCCCCACCATCCAACACATCAAAAAGTAACACATTCTATTGACGCATTCCAGGCATCGTTGTTTAATTAGCCGCCCTACATGATAACATAATCAAAATGTGGAACTGGTCTATGAGCTCTCACGTAAAAAAAAAACAGTGTGGAGAACCACATTAGAATGGTTAGGTAGCATCTCACTGCAGACCACGCACTGTGGCTTTGGGCAGTCTGTCTCCCAATCCACGTGAAGCCTAGGGCTATACTGTATGCCTTATCATACTTTCGTTTTCTTTGCGCAGTCTTTTCTGTCTCGTTCTTTCTTTTATCCCCCTGCGCTCCATCTCCACCTTCATTAGTCTGTCCCCCACCCCATTCCATCGTTACCCCTGTCCTGCTCTGTTTCTCTCGCTTCTCCTCTTCGATCGCTTTAATTAGGCCTTTTGGACAGTGTCCCTGTTTTTAGCCAGTTTTCCATGTTTACGCAGCCTTCTACCTAGCCTATACTTCAACGAAACTAACGCGCCAGATATTCTGGCTGCCCGCAGGAAATCACGTATTGTGTGTAGCTTATTTTTTAATGAAAACATAGCCTATTATAGAGTTTACAAATGATTTCCTTTAATTTCACGTTTCCATATCATTATAACCCAATTCGAAATTATGTATTATTTATGAATTAATTAGAGTATTAATTAATTAATCATTTTTAACTCCTTTCCGCCATTGGCCTTTTCATCTCGCGTAGCCCCCTAGTGGCAGCTCGCGTACCACAGTTTGGGAATCCCTGCTGTACATGACTTTACAGTAATTTCCTCAATATAAACTGCATGACGGTGTTTTATGCAAACTAAAAAAGAAAGACAAAACCTTGTGTTGACCACACCCATGTATTAAACTTAGTGCCCAGTAGCCCAGTGAATGAATCAAATCAGTTTTTTAATCAGAAAGAAGATTGAAGAAAAGATGCATTCTCATGTATTAGCCCGTCCCTGTTTATAGCTGGCTCCAAAGGGACATTTTGACAGAGCGCTGTCACTATTGTCAAGTACGTAGGTAACTAGGTTTGATACGACATATACCGTGTTTTAAGCTGGGTGATGTGACTGCTATATCCCTTTGCTACATATAAATCATTGTGAGGCTGTACGTAGTAGTGTATGTGTTAATATACCTTATCAGATAGATTGGGTGCAAGTTGGCCATAAGTTATAAGTTAGGCAAACACAGAGTTTATAACTATATCTCAACAGGCACTGCGTTCATCGCAGCGACGGGTGGAGGAGCTGGAGGAGTCGCTACATTCACGCCAGCAGGTTCTGGAGATGCTGCAACAGGAGCTCAACAGTGCTGATCAACAGAAACAGGTACACACACCACCATTCACATCAACACTCAAACATGGACACAGATGTACGAATAGGTGGATAGTAGGTTTTAGGCTGGCGTCTGCGCCTTATGTTGAAGTCTGTGTATGTGAAGGTGTTTTGCCTGGTGTCCAACAGATGAAGTAGATACGTGGAAAGGAGGAAACAGGACTCAGGGGCTGATGCCTCAAAAGTGTTGTATTAAATTTTAAGCCGAATAGGTGGATATTAATAAAATGATCAGTAAAACGTAAAACCTTTATCAATGCCTTATTTTCTACCTTTTATTGAAACTATGAATGTGGCAGTTGCAGCTGTTCAGCTTTAAGCTTTTTGTGTTGACACTTCAGCATTCATGAAGGAAGGTTATTGCTGTCGGCAATGGTAAAAGTACGTCACCCACACACAACATCTAAACACAACAGCAAAGACCACCTAAAGCAGCTTTTCCAAATCCCAAATTACACCTGATAATTGAAGTCCTAAAGCGCAGAATGTCTTACCATACATTCACCATGAAAAAAGTCTCAGTTAAAAAACTACACAGGATTCACGGCATCCAACATTCATCAGCAGCTTTTGCTCAGTTAAAAAATGAAGCAGGGCAGAAGTCCTTGCGCTTTACGCCCTTACGCCCTAGTTGCTTTAGATAATAGCTGCCCAAAAGTTTTGGCAGTAACAAATTTTGTGTTTCATAATCTTTGCTGCTTCAGTTTGTGTGGTGGCGATTTACATTGTTTCTAGATTATCGTGCAGTGATCAAATGCAGTACAAGTGAGCTGAAATCACATGTTTTCTTGTGTTAACAATGGTTACCCCCAAAGACAAAAGTGCAGCTGGTTGTTCTTCAATATACATGTGAGACAAGACGAAAAGAATCCAAAAATACTGAAGCAGCAAAGTTTGTGAAACACAAAATTTGTGTCCCCGCCAAAACTTTTGGCCACGACTGTAAATTAGTTTATTGTCCCCAAAGGGGACATTTTCACAGTTTCAGTTTCACAGTCGCTGCACACGCAACTTCATACATTACGTCTCACAGTACAGATAACATATTAAATGACATACAGTGTAGACACATTGATACATAGCACCACAGGCACGTCACACAGATGCATAGCACAATAGACCCTTTCAACAATAAAAACAAAAACAATGCTTGAACATTTTATTTGGTTCCCAATCTACTTCCTCTGCATTAAGATAACATATGGAATGTTAAAACGGAAGCCTTGTGGGGCCAACTATGATGCTGATAATGGAACTCTCTTGAAAGGGTCTATATTTGTGTAAGTCCCTGTGGGGTGTGCATCTGTAGTCTCTGTATGGTGCTATGCATCTGTAGCATTTAAAGAAATTCTTATTTTTCCTGTCCACCGTGTGCAGATCCTGACTGCACAGTTCCGTCAGATGGAGCAGGAGCTGGCCGACGTGTGCAGGCAGAGGGAGGAGGAAAGGCAGCAGTGGACCCAGCATGTGGCCCAGACGCAGGTTGAGCTGGGCGCCTTGAGGGCCGGCCTGGAGTCCTCCGAGAGGCAGAGGGAGGAGGCCGCGGCGCGTCAGGAGACCGAGGCCCAGCAGCGGGCTGCGGAGATGGAGGAGCTCCGGGCACAGCTGGCCGCCGCAGGAACGGAGAGGGAAAATAACAACGGTTTCAAGGGCGAGCTGGTTGCGTTGCGAGCCAGTTTGGAGTTTGCGCTGGGCGAGCGGGAGGAGGTGATGAGAACGATGGAAGAGCACGCAGAGGCGAGAGATGCGGAGCTGGTCATGCTCCGCGAGAGGCTGACTGTGGCGGAGACGGAGAAGGAGGAAAGGGTGAGGAGAGAAGGCGAGGAGGTGCAGAGGCTTGAGGTGGAGCTGGCTGCCCTCAGAAAGAGCCTGGAGGCGGGGAAGGAGACGCAGGGTGAAGGAGTCCAGCTCAAGGACACCCTGGGACAGCTGTGGAGGCGGCTGCACTCTCTGACCGCGGGGCCTGTGGAGGGGCTGGCGGAGGAAGACGAGGGGGCAGCGGCAGCATCATCCATCCCCAGCGACCCCGCTGAGTGTCTGGCTGCCCTTCAGGCTCTGGAGGCCATGATGCAGCGTCTGAGATCAGAGCGAGAGGAGAGAGAGGCACAGCTGGACCAGGTCACAGTCAGCATGGCCTCTCTCAGAGGTACAGTTATTGATTAAACTTACACAAGGATTTTAGGGGCTGTACTAAACAGCTTGCCAAGTTTACACAGGCCTAGGCTTTCATTACATTTACATATTATTGCTTTTGTCCCAAAGCGACTTAAAAATAATAGAGATCAAGGTACAATGCGAATAGGCTTTTTATATTTAATGTATAACATCCATTTTTATGTGTGCATGGTTTCATATTTGAACATACATTTCATACTGAAATTACATGGTTTTACAGAGCATTTAGTCTGACAACTTTATTCTCAGTAACAGTGAGTGTCATTTATTTCATGGAGAGTTTTGTCTTTCAGGACAACTGGATAAAAACACAACTGAAAGGGAAGAAGCAATTGCCAGGATACAGGAACTGGAACAACAAATAAACAATCAGGTTAGTTTAGTTTTTGTCTTTTATTTTCAAAAACATAGTGAATTTTAAAATAGGGCCATGGAGCTTTATAAAATAGTGATATAGTCATGAAAAAATAGCATAATTGTAAATAATGTAAATTACTTTATATAATTTTACTTGTATATAATATGTAATAATGTGAATTACTTTATAATATAATGTTTATATAATATGCAATGTTATTTAGGATTAATGTAGTGCATGCTATTCAATATATTTCCCACAGTTTCATAAGAGACAAAGGTTTGCAAATGATCTGGCCATAAGGGTGTCAGAAGAAATGCAGACTCACTAGTATGCCATCAAGAGGCATGCCCTGCATGTCATGGGCACTGGAGCAATCTCTTGCCCTGACCCAGTTTGGTCAGTGAGATGGGGAACGACTATATAACAACAGCAGACAGACAGAGACAGTCAGACAGACACAGGTCGAAGTTAATACACAGACAGACCAGAGCTCCTCCTTGGGTCATTTCAGTTTTAATCCACTCTTCTCTGACAGCAACATGTGTGCAGCATTGACCTTCATGCTAGAGCTTATACATATTGTGACAGCTAGCACAATAAGCAGCAGTACTTTCACTAAATGTAGTTATTAAAGCTCTCAGCATTGCACTGGCACTTTCATGGTGTGTGTTTTTTTTTATTATACACTGTGCAGCCATTAGACGTACAAATCCTCTTGTGAATGAATTCTCTCTCCCAGGTCACCGGTGAGTCAGCAAGAGAGCATGTGACTGACCAGTCCCAGGAGGATTTGACGAGGGCGGACACAGGTGACCTATCATACAGTTCTTTGTTTGCTTTTGTTGCTGAGAATACTAAGCAGAGCACAGCAAAGCAAAAGGACTTTGACCTGCTGCTGCTTTGACCTGCTGCTGATTTTTTATCGATTTGCTCAGCCCTAACTGTAGCCTCAGCTTAATATTAAATTATTTGTAAATTCAATTTTTGTTGACGCACCCTCTATGTGAATGTGTTTAAACCTGAAAGACCAGTGATTTTGCCAGTCCTGTGTAACTAAAAAATTAAGACCTCATACTAAATTTAGCACATTCCAAAAATATTAAAATAAAAAAATAAAAAATCTGTACCATGTTAATTTGAAGTTCCACATCCTTCAAATATACAGTCACCGCTGAATTATTAAACTAACACTGTTTTTCTCTCTTAATCCCAGGTACAGCAGAAGGACAAGTTGAGGTAAACAGTCTGCAATCAAACATCTTGGCCTTGGAGCAGCAGCTGCAAGAGAAAGAGAATGAACTTGTTTTCCTCCAGGAGCAGCTTGCCATCTCAAGTCAGCAAAAAATCGAATGCCAAGAGCCTGGTAACGACCAGAGCAATGAGGCCACCTCTCTTATGCAAGACAGCACTGGAGCCCTGCCAGACCTCCTAGACGACACAACAGAGGAAGAAACAACTCTTGTGGCAGACGAGTCATCCATTATGTACACCTCTGCTGATAATGAGAGCAGTCCTGAACTCATTCAGCCTCCGACTGAATCCCCGGGAGAGTCCAAAGGTGCTTCCTCAGATGAGATGGTCACTAGCAGTGACTCTGAAGTGGCCCACAGCAGCTGGACCCTCTTGGAGGCTGTCAACCAGGAAGGTGGTCAGGACTGGCCTTCTGTAATGCAAGACCTAAGCCAGCTGCATATGCAGTCTTGGGAGGAAACTGCTGAGCAGGATAGGTCCACTTCCTCAATAGTGCAGGTGGAGTCATCCTCAGTTGTCATCCGAGAGACAGTACAGGTTAACGTAAGCCAGCAGATGGCCTCCCTTGTGGATGTAGAGTCTGGTCCTAGCCAAGCTTTTGCTCAAGTCTTGGCAGATGAGCTCCAGAAGAAGTACAGTGAACTGCTGGCTGAGCTGGAGAGACTAAGAGCTTCAGCTTCTCAAACTGAAGAAAAGGCCCAGGGGCTTGAAGAGCAGCTCCAGTCTGTCACTATCAGCAGGGAAGAGGCAGAGACCAGGGTTCTAAGCTATGAGGAGGAACTGAGGGCTGTTAAGGCTGAGATGGACATGCTGGCTCAGCAGAGGGATGCAGTGAAGGTCCTGGAAGAGCAGCTGGCCAGTTTGGAGTCGGACTCTCAAACCAAAGAGCAGAAGATCCTTGGTCTGCAGGCAGACTTGGAACAGGCTCAGTGTTCGCTTGCTGAGCAAGAGGGCCAGGCTAGGATGCTTAGTGCCCAGCTGGAGGACAAGGAGCTCAGCGCTGCTGAGCTGGAGAGGAAACTTGAGGAGGTGGAGGCAAGACTGTTGGAGGTCACCCAGGCTGAAGAGCTGGCAGAGACCTCCCTCTGTGAAAAAACGGCAGAGATTGAAGACCTGCAGATGCAGCTGTCTGAGAAGAAACAGGAGATGATTGAGCTCAATGACAGCATAAGTGCCAAACTGCAGCAATCTGGCGAGGAGAAGTTCCAGGTCTCCAGTGAGGTCAAGAAGCTCAAACAGCAGATTTTGGAGATGGAGAGTATGTCTGCTGAGCAGAGGAAAACAGAAGGCAAGGAGGATGTTACCCATGACAGTGAAGAGCTTGCAGGCTTGCGAAAAGAGAAAGAGGGCTTGTTACAGCAGGTGTCTACTATGAAAAAGGACGGAGACTTAATTAAAAGGAAACTTCAGGCAGCTCTGGTGCAGCGTAAGGACCTAATGAAGAAAGTTGCTGCTTTTGAGGCGCAAGCAGAGAAAAGCAAACAGCAAGGTGAAGTTGCAGAGGTTAAAACCTGTGGCTCTCCTACTGATGAGACCAGAGAGAAAGAGGAGGAGATACAGAGAATGAAAGTGTTACTAGAAGAAGCCAAAGAGACTAAAAGGTGCAAAGAAGAGGCACTGGAGAAGCTTGAACATCAAATGTCAGAGCAGGAGAAAGCCTTGATTGCTGTAAATGCAGAAAATCAGAGACTGGCCGAGGAGGTGAACAGTATGAGCCAAAGCAAGGGCCAAGTGCCACAAGATGAAGAAGAGAAGGCAAATCTGCAAATCAAAATAGGGTCCCTAGAATCTGAGCTTGAAAGGCTTCAGAAGAAGCTTCAGGATGCTGAGGAGGCACGCAAGGACACCATCCGCAAAGCTAAAGAGAAAGATCGCCACCACCGTGAGCAGCTGAAACAACAGAGAGAAGACCACAGCGCCTTTTTGGAGCGCTTTGAGGCTCAGAGTGGACAGTTGGATGACTTGCTCAATCGACTGAAGGAGCTGGAGGACCTGCAGATGCTGAGAGTGGATGAGGAGGCAGCACCGCAGAAAGTTCAAGCTGAACCTCTGGTCGAAAAGTCAGAGAAATCAGTTTCCAGCGATTGGGCCCAGGAAGACTGGGTGGACTTTGCTGCTCCTGAGACAGAGGCACAGCAGAAAGAAGCAGAGGACCAGACATCATCTTTAACACCAGCTTCAATACCAACACCAGCAGTGAAAAGCAGTGAAAATGAGGCTACCTTCAAAGCTCTCAGGGAGGAAATTGAAGCTGAGCAGGCTTCCCGTGTGGAGCTAGAGGGCTGCTTGAAGGAGACCCAGAATTCTCTGTCACTCAGAGAGGCTGAGATTCTTGAGCTAGGTAAAGAGCTACAGACGCTGAAAGAAAAGGACAAGCAGATAGATATTCTTTCTAATGAATTGGAAGTCTTAAAGGAAAAATGTGTCCAGGCTGAGGCACATGCAGAAATGCTGAAAAAGGAAGTTGAAGACGTCACGACGGCGGCCAAGGCGAGCTTCTCCGACTCAGCTGCTCCCTTGGCCTTGATGCAGGCTGAGGCGGAAGAGTTCAAGCAATTCTTAAATGACAAGAATGATGAGATCATGAATCTAAGCCAGCAGTTGTCTGACCAGAACAGTCTACTTCAGAAGATGCAAGAGACTGTGTCTGAGAAGGACCAGCTCATTAACTCTCTCAAGGAAAATTTGACGGCAGAACAGGAGAAGAGTCAGCGGCTCGAGGCCGAGGTCCCCTTGAGGCAGGAGGAGGAGAAGGGCAGCAATGCTAAACTCCAACAGCTGCAGCGAAAGCTTCAAGCCGCTCTCATTTCTCGAAAGGAAGTTTTGAAAGAGAACTCAACACTAAAGGAAGAGCATGCTGCTGCGGAGAAGACTGTGGTGGAGCTACAGAAGAAACTTGAGAATGGAGAGGCAGAGCTTAGCAAGCTGAGAGCGGAAAGGGAGAGGCTGATCGAGGAAGTGGATCGAAGCCTAGTTGAGAACCAGAGCCTGGGAGCTTCCTGTGAAAGCCTCAAGCTAGCCATGGATAGCTTGCTGAGTGAGAAGGAAGCTTCTAGACAGCAGGCTGAATTAGTTAAAGAGGAAACTGCACAAGCATCCCGCGAATGGGAGGAAAAGGTGCAAGGCATGAAAGATGAGTATGAAACTCTGTTGAAATCCTATGAGAACGTCAGCGATGAGGCAGAGCGAGTGAGACGAGTTCTTGAAGCTGCTCGTCAGGAGAGGCAGGAGTTGGCTGCCAAGGCCCGTGCCCATGAAAGTGCCCGACAAGAAGCTGAGAAAATGGCTGAGGAAGCACAGAAGGAGGTAAATGCTGTGAAGGACAAGATGAGGAAGTTTGCAAAGACCAAACAGCAGAAGATTTTGGAACTAGAGGAGGAGAATGAACGGCTCAGGGAACAAGATGAAAGGGGTGGGATTAGAAGGGACGACAGGGAGTTGAAGAAGGAACTCCAGAGAGTTAAGGAGGAGTTGGAAACACTCAAAGCTGAGTTGGACTCTACCAAGACTCAGCGAGACTCTTTGGAACAGCAGACAGTAGCGCTGATGCAGCAGTTGAGTGAAGAGAAGGAGACAGTGAAGTCAGAGATAGCATCCTCAAGCACAAGCGTTCCAGTGGAGGAGGTGGTAGTGGCACAGGCAAGTGTAGTGCTGACTGAAATGAACCAGGATGTACCTAATAGTCCACCACAGTCTACCACAGATGTTGATGATCAGAAGGAGTTACCACCACAATCTGAATCATCTATGGAGTCTGGACCAGAACCAGTGGAGTCAGCAGAGGAGACACCAAAGATTGAGGCGATTGAAGATGCTCAGGACCAAACCCAGGACAGTATGAGGGAGTTGGAGGCCTCGCTCCAAACAGCACAGGATACAGTGAAGGAGCTTGAGGCTGCCCTGGAGGCAGAAAAGCAGTCAAGGGCAGAACGAGAGGCTGAGATTACTTCTCAGCTAACCTCTCTAGAACAGCAATTAGTAGAAGCCAAAGGGAAAGAAGATGTCCTCAAAGAGGAGATCTCAAAGAGGGAAGAGCAGCTGAAAGAGCTTCACACTACCCTGGAAGCTGAGAAGGATGACCTGGAAGAGCGCCTGATGAACCAGCTCGCCCAACTCAACGGCAGCATCGCTGGCTACCAGCAAGAGGCAGCCGACAGTAGGGACCGCTTAGCAGACCTCCAGCGAGAGGTTGAGAGGCTGGAGCATGAACGAGCAGAACTGGAAGCGCTGGCGGAGAGTGAGAAAGATCGATCATGCCGGTTAGAGGAGGACAAACGTCAGGCACAGAGGGAGAGAGCCGAGGCAGAGGCCGAGTCAGGGAAACAAAGGGAGCTAGAGCAGAAGCTGAAGTCTGCCCAGAGGGTTAAGGAGGGAAGCCAGAGCCGAGCCAAACAGCTAGAGGAGCTCTTGAGGGAGAAGCAGCTAGAGGTTCGCCAGATGCAGAAGGATTGCATACAGTATCAGGAGAGGATCAGCGAGCTTGGCAAGGAGACCAAAGCTCTGCTGCTGAACAGAGATGAGATCAAAGCGGAACTGGATGCTTCTCGCCAGGAGACCACAAAGGCACTCGAGGAGAAGGCCAAGACAGAGCAGGAGCTGTCTGAATACAAAGGGGAGTTGGAGGAGACTCAGAAAGCAGCTAGTCTGGCACAAGCAGAGAGTGCAGCCTTAAAAGAGACGGCGCTTAAGCGGGAGGCTGAAATCAAAGCTGAAGCTGAGGAAACTCTCGATGAGGTGAGGTACCGCCTGGGAGCGGAGATGAAACACCTCGAGCTCCAACTGGAAGAGTCATACCGCGAGCGAGAAAGGGACGAAGATGTGATACAGGAGGTTCGACAAGTTGCTGACGTCTCCAAGAGAGAGGCCCAGGGAATGAAGGCCAGACTGGACGAGTCTCTGGCACGGCTGGCTGCCTTCTCACGTTCCATGTCCTCTCTTCAAGATGATCGTGATAGAGTGCTGGATGAGGCCCGGCAGTGGGAGAACCGCTTCCACAGCGCCCTCCAGGGGAAGGAGGCAGAAGTGCAGACGGCAGAGAAAAAAGTGAATGATCTCAGCGAGCAACTGCTGAAGGAAACCTCACAAAAGGAAGAGCTGCAGCTGTCACTAGAAAGGTTAGCATTGTCTGGATAACCCACAATTGCATAGCATTTTGATCTATCTATAATCAATGTATTATTTCTTGTTTAATGTTGAATTGTGTGTTTCATTTAGACTGCAGAATGCAGAAGCAGAGTGGCAGGCCAGATGGGATGAAGTGGAAAAGAAGCACGGTGACATTGTGGCCGCTCTGGAGAAGGAGAGGGGGGACCTGAAGGAGTCCCTTACCCAGGCTGAAAGCTCCCTGGCCCAGGCACGCTCCCAGCTGACCACCCTGGAAACTGAGGTGGAGGGGCAGCACCACAGGACGAGTGCTCTGGAGGAGGCTGTGGGGAAGCTGCAGGGAGAACTCAACGAGGCCAGGGCACAGCTGAGGGAAAGAGAGGCAGAGGAGAGGAGGCTGGGCCTGAGTCTGGAGCAGTTGGAGACTGATCTAAGGTCCTCCAAGAACCTGACCGAGTCACTGCAGGCTGAACTGAGTGAGAAGGAGAAGCGAGAAGTTGAGCTTTTAGGAGAAAAAGAGCAGGCAGTGACATTGGTAAGTAAATCACAGACACATTTTATTTGTGGTCATACATAACATTAAACAATTGTGAAAATATGTTTAATGGGCTAGTGATTGCTCACAGTTGTTATTAGAAGGACCAACTGTATACAAGGCCAAGTAAAATACTTCCTAGTACACAACTGAACTGATACATTTTGATGTCAAACGGATGTATGATCCTTTCTGACTTTATGATGAACAAAAGATACTTTTTATGGGGGGCGCTGTGGCTACAGCCCATACCACCACTCCTTCCTGTCCATCTTCACTGTCCTATCTGAATAAAGGCAAAAAAGCCCAAAAATATACTTAAAAAAAGATACTTTTTGTTACCTTTCCACAGAACCTGCTTGATTTTTTTTTAAACGGTTATCATGGTAAGCATTTTTTTTTACTCATGTTGTACCCCAGGCTGTGGAGGAGGCCCGGCGGGAAGCAGACATGAGAGCAGAGACAGCAGAGAAGGAGGTGGAGGTGAGGAGAGAGGAGGTGCGAGATCTGGAGGAGAAGCTCCACAGAACTGAAGAAGACGGCAAACACAGCAAAGCTCGTCTAGAGGCCTTCACCAAGGCCATGGGTTCCCTGCAGGATGACAGGGACCGTGTGCTCAGCCAATACAAACAGTTGGAGGAGCGCCATCTGCAGGTATGGAGGGTTTATTAAAGCACTACATGCACTTCAGTAGTCTCCTTGGTCATGAGACCATTTGTTTGACACCTTAAATATTTCATGATTCAGAGGCAGGCAGCATAACATTGAAACCAAGACCCCATTACTCAGAACACACATCAGAATATAATGCTGTTTTTTAAGAAGATAATTATCTTGGGGCCTCTCTAATATTTAATGGATTATCACAGACATTGACATGCCCATTGATGAATGTGTCAATTATAAAACAGGCTTTTTACAGGCAGCACTCTTGTTTACGGCCTAAACCTTCCCTCCATTATCTAACTCAGAGCCATGTACAGAGTCTCTGTATTACTCTGTTTTCTGTTTGATGTGAGTTTTCTGTGAACGCTTGCAAACTCTCACAAGCAGTTTGACGACGTAGCAAATATACAGGGAAGATGGACAAATGGTTACTATGGAATGTTCACACTAATTTGTTTAAATTGAACTGTTAATAACATGTTTGCCGCTGTTTGCTGAATTTGCACCTCTGTGTATCCACCCACAGCTCTAATCTAACCCTGTTCTACTTCCACAGGTCATGATGGAGAAGGACGGGCTCATCCAGGAGGCTGCCGGCGAGAACAACAGCTTGAAGGAGGAGATCCGCACCCTGCTGGTCCAGCGCGATGACCTCCACGCCGAGAAGGCCAAGCTGGCTGCCCAGCTCCACAGCTACCGGGACGACCTGAACCAGGTACTCAGCATGAAGGACTCCCAGCACAGGCAGCTGCTGGCCGCCCAGAAGGAGCAGATCAGTGCCCTGGAGCGGGAGAAGCAGGAGCTGGAGGCTGTGGTGCGGGACCTGGGTAGCCGGGGACACCTCGCAGGGGGTGAAGTGGAGGAGGAGGGTGTGGTCGCAGTGGAGAGGGAGACTCTGAGCCGGGCGGGTGCTGAGAGGAGGCGGCAGGAGGTGCAGGACGCACCTGGCGCAGAGGTGGAGAAGCTGAGGGAGCAGCTAGAGGTGGCCAGGACCCGGGCGGAGGAGCTGGAGGAGATGCTGGCGGCGGAGCAGGAAGCGCAGGGGGCCAATTCGAAGGAGCTGAATGACCTGCGCTGGGAGGGAGGCGTGATGCGGACGGAGACCGAGACGGCCGCGGAGCGGGTGGCCGAGCTTGCCCGCGACCTGGTGGTAATCGAGCAGAAGCTTCTGGAAGAGAGGGAGGCGGCAGCCAAGCTGCGGGCAGAGAACGAGTCATTCGGCCGTGCCATGAGCTCGCTCCAGGACGCCAGGGATGGGGCGGTCAGCGAGGCCAAGGAGCTGAGGCGCAAGATGGAGGAGATGTCAAAGGGAGGGCAGAAACAACAGGCTCCCTCTAGTGGTGGCTCAAAGGGAGAGGTATGGGGGCTGAAGAACGCCCTCTCAGCCCTGCAGAACGAAAGGGAGAGACTGGTGAGAATTATTAGCATTAGCATTTTGCACATTTTTGTATAGCTTTTCTGTCTCGCAATTCAAAAACAAAACACATTTCAAAATGAATTTTGTATCAACAATATCTTAACAATAGCTTAATAAAACAATATCTTCTATGTATGTTAATCATTGTTTATTGTCAAATTTGTTTTGAAAACTGTGTCTCCTTTTACCTGTCCCTAAGCTGGAGCACTTGCACAAGCAGGACGCAGAGCTGGGCCTGCTACGCTCTGGGGATGTAGCCAAAGTGATCCAGGAGCTGGCCGAGGAGAGGAAGAAGGCTGGTGAGAGGGTGGAGATGATGGGCATAGAGATGAAGGAGAAGGACGCCCAGCATGAGACGGCCAAGCGGGAACTAGAGGTGCTAAGGTATGTAAACCATAGTGTATTTTCTGTATCTGCCATGGTTCATGGCATGGTTCAAATTCGCTAACAGGTTTGTCTGAATTTTCCCAGGCTACCTGCACAGCAAACACCCTGCAAAGCCCCGACAGCTCACTTTAACTGGCTCGCAGCATGCCTGCCAACCAATAAATAGTTTTAAAAAGCTGCTCTTCCTATAGTCTATCATATCATCCTTACTAGTACCTCTGATTGTGTGTTTTTATGGTCTCTCTGTTCTTTTAAATCACATGAATTTGGAAGACCAATTCCCTTCGTCACCATGTGTTACACATTTATCTTTTCCCATGCTTTCTGTCTTTTGCCCTTCCCTCCCCTGGCCCCTGTACAGTATCTGAATCTATTTCTTATTTCTTTGTTCTTATTTTTATCTTCAGACTGGAGCAGGTGGACTGGCAGGCCCAGACGGAGCTCCTGAAGCAGCAGACGCTGGTCACGCTGTCCGACCGCGACCAGCAGCTGCGCCAGCTCACCGCCATGCTGGAGGAGGCTCGGGCTCAGCAGCCCAAAGTTACACGGGAGCACTACCAGAGAGAGGTGAGGGGGCGCATACACAGCCACCCCTTACAGAAAAAAACTATAGTAATACTATAAGACTTCTATAGTAGTTCTGTGGTAGTGTATAATGCTTCTATGATGGTCTGTAACACCTCAATAATATTCTTAACCTCTAGTGCTCCTATAGTACAGACTTGTAGTGGTTCTACAGTATGTCCCAAAATACCATAAGATGTCTATAATATCTCTAGTATTCCTATGAGGTTACTATAATATTTTGTATGTCCCCAAGATTGCTGTAGTAGTCATAAGGGAGGCAAATACACACTCATGTCTTAGAGAAGTACTGCTACACATTGATTACATTTGTTCATTTGCAGAACCGTTTTATCCAAAGTCACCCACCACACTGAATGAGCACTGTGTATGATACTGTGCTTTTATCTGTGTGCTTTACATTTTACTGTATGTAAAGAACAGTAGGACCACACAGATAAGGGAGGCTTTTTACCTGTTCTCCCTATAGAGCAGGGGTGTCCAAACTATGGCCCGTGGGCCAACTGCGGCCCGCCACACACTTTAATCCGGCCCGCCGAGCATTTATTAGTTTTTATCACCCGGAGAGAAGAAATACTCTTTTCTGATTGGCTGGCGGGTGGCCTTTAATTCTGAATAACAGGACACCTTTCCATATCAATGCTTATGAATGGTAACTATAACAACCATAGTAGGACGACGGTTGCAGCGCTCTAGAATCTTTTGGTTGCAGGCTTCCCAACAATGGAATCAACTGTAAACAAGCTAACTGTCCATGCTAAAGTTGTACAACAAGCTGAACTAGTGAGCTTCTTTTTAAACAGAACCGCGTGTTTCCAGTGTTTACAGTGGCAACCAGGTGATAAGCGGGATAACGGCCTTCGAGGTGTGTCCAGTTATACGGAATTAATAGACTTGGGCGGAGGCAACTCCCCTCCGCTGCGCGTCGGGGGTTTTTGCCCCTCGCCTTCGTCCATTAATTCCGTATAACAGGACACCTCGGCGGCCGTTATCCCTTACATCATAGATCTGGCCCGCCACGCACTTTAATCCGGCCCGCCGAGCATTTATTCGTTTATCATAGATCTGGCCCACCACGCACTTAATCCGGCCTGCCGTGCATTTAATTAATTAGGTTATCATAGGCCGCTCGCTATTTTTTCCAGCATAGACGACGCTGTGATTAACTTTAGGCTACTGCAAACTGCTTTACACTCTTCTCAGAGAGCGTTTACCATATCAAAACCATATGTCAAAACAGCTTGTTACATCAAGATACATAGTACCTCCATTGCAGCAGATCTAACTATGCTACTCCATTTAATTGGGAACGCATTTGAGCGTGCACGAGAGGGAGAGAGTGCGACAGGTTCCAGCTGGCTTGTTATTGTTGATAATTGATATCTCCTTTTTATAAGAAGATTTTATAATTCCTTTTAAAAGGAAATCGCGATGGCAACAGTAGTTCCCACTACTGACCATTTATAAACTGTGAGCCATAGGCACAGAATAGCCATAGGCTAGTGGAGCTGGCAAAAGAGTCTTAAAGTGACAGTGCACCATTTATAAATGAATTAAACAACATCAAATGAACAGTATTTCTTAAGAAATTAATTTTCTACAAAACAACAACAAAATTACAAAATTACTTTGTCATAATGATACAAAACATTATATATACACAACAAAAAAATAATGTGTGTGTGTGTATATATATATATATATATACACACACACACACACACACACAATTTTTTTAAAACCCAATGTGGCCCTTGAGTCAAAAAGTTTGGACACCCCTGCCATAGAGCAAACCTGTGTCCCTTTGAAAATGCTCAAATTGGCTGGAGTTTAGAGTTTGTCAAAACTGTGCTTGTGACTTTTCAGAAAGTGTCCAGTTTTGTGAGTGTAAAGGCACTGAGATGGTTTTGTGTTTGTGCACTGTAGGAGAACCAGGCAGACAGCGCCCCCGGAGGCCCTCAGGAGAAAAGTGAGAACTACAGGGCAGAGGTGCTGGATCTTCAGCGCAGGTACCCAATCAGAACTCACAATTTTTTTACTCTGAGGTCCAAACCAGTGAGTTGGAAGCAGTTTAAAGGACCTAACACACACATAATACATGGTCTGGTTTTCATACACATGTCCTGGTCTGTGTGATATACTGCTGATTAGAATGGTAAAACTCAAGAGGTGATTGAGTAGGTGTACAGAGGACACACACACACGCACACACACGCGCACGCACACACACACACAGCCAAAGACGTGCACAAACACAAGACGTAAGCAGCAGGAGTTGCAGGAGAAGCAGCATAAAGATGTGAGTGAAATGATGGGCTTCTGTCTTTGTCAGGTTGGATGAGGAGCAGGAACAGAGGACCGTAGTGGAGGAACAGCTCATGGCTGCCCAAGATCGCCTTAAATGGTATGACCTCAACGACGCCCAATGACAATCAGTAGCCACCGTTTCAGCTTTAGTTTTGGCACTTTTTTCTCTGTAGTCATATGTCAATCATATGTCTGTATCATGCCTGTATGGTGTTACCATAGAGTCCCAATGAGACAGAGAGTTTGTTCTTCTCTCAAAGAGTCATGCAAAGCATAGTTATTTGCAACACAATAATCTGTTACATCCTACAATTCATTACATAATGGAATGCATTCTTTTATATGAACAAAATATCCATGAAACACGTTAACATGTACCAATATAATTCATTTCTCACTACTGTGTTCAGGTATGCACAGGGTGAATTACAGTCTGCATCAGAGACGTCTGTCCTTATTGAGCCACCAGAGGGTGCTGTTACAAGGGTGAGCATGCTTTTAAAATGTCAAATACTGTGTTGTTTATCTTTGCAGACATTGTTATGATCATATAAGTCATTCCTGTACATGTTTTGTTGGTCAGCATATGAACTTCTGCATTGCTGCAATTTCTGACTGTGATGTTTGTCTTCTATTGCTGTCTTCCTCTTCTTGATCATCCTCTTCCTTTTCTCTTTCTGTCTATTGCCATTTCTTCTTCCTCTCTCAATTTCCCTCTTGCTCTCTCAATTTATTTGTCTGTTGTTCCATCTCATATCCCTCCATCTCTCTGTCTTTCTGGTTCTCTTTCTTTTTCACTCTCTCCTCCCTCCTCAACGCCCCCCCCCCCTTCCCTTTCGGTCTCTCTATTTCTCTCTCTCACCCTCCTTCCTTCTCTCTATCCCCCTCTCAGAGTCGGAGCGGTGGGCCGGGACTGGTTCGGATGCTGAGGGCCAGCCTCTGCTCTCGTCAGCGCACCCCTCTGCTGGTCTCTCTGTATCTGTTGACGGTGCATGTACTGCTGCTCATGTGTGTGGGAGGCTACCTGTGAGAAAGAGAGAGAGTGCCACCTAGGGGTCAGAGAGATGAACAAACACCAGCAAGACTTTAGAAACACACACACACACACTCAAATACTGTTTGTTCCGATTGAGCAAGGTGATGATGGTTATGTACAAACCTAAAGGTCATAATATTCCAACTCTACATAGATTTGATGTCAGACCAGTTGGAGGGTGGACTGCTAACATTCAGAGACTTTAAAAATGGCTGAATTCAGGTTTTAATGTGTAATCCTAACACCAAATTACCATTGTAGATGCATACATAAATGTATACCATATATGGAAGAATAAAGATGAGCAGCGCAGCTGTGCACTACCTCAAAATCTATTTCCTTGCCTGTGTTTGGGCACTTCCATTTTATGAAGGGATATCAGTGTGAAATGGCACACCTACTATGCTTGAGTGCAAACTGTGAACACATTGTGTATGGGGTGCCTTGGGATTTAACTAAAGATGGATACTGAGCTTCAGGGTTTGTTCATCTCTCTCCTACCCACTCTGCTCTCTATGTCCACAACCAGCCATCCGTTCCGGTCACACTAAAGGACACCGTCACATTTGAAAAATATAAAAGAGAGATCTGTTTCTACTACATTCCCTGTTATTATGAGCAACGTTTTAAAAAGTTATATTTTGTTTTCAGCTCTTTATTCCTGTAGTAAAGAGCACACAGAGTAGTTAATGATGTGCAATGGTGTGTTTCATTCATCTTGCCCATGCAGGTGAATGAATACTGTGTGTGTGTGTGTGTGTGTGTGTGTGTGTGTGTGTGTGTGTGTGTGTGTGTGTGTGTGTGTGTGTGTGTGTGTGTGTGTGTGTGTGTGTGTGTGTGTGTGTGTGTGTGTGTGTGTGTGTGTGTGTGTGTGTGTGTGTGTGTGTGTGTGTGTGTGTGTGTGTGTGTGTGTGTGTGAGAAAGAGAGAGAGAGTGGTAAAGGGGGCTGCTGTATGTACCCAGTATTTGTACAACAGTGTCATTATTCATGTTGAACTACTTTGCCAAACTTGTGCAATACTTCCATTAACTTGCTATAGATTTGTTCCTGGGTTGTGCCCTTTTACTTTAACTCATCACAAAATCAACTTCTGATTTTCTTACCAATCAAATTTAAGAAGCTGGTATAGCTACTACCTGTAATAGGCTACTATTACAAAAACTGTACTGTTATTCATGACTTTAAAAATAATTTATTCCATGATTTGTTTCTTCGCTAATAGACTGACTCCTCATGTCTCATTCAAGTGTCCCCGTACTGCTGTATACTGTTATAGACCTGTTTGGCTGTATAAATGTAGACTGTTGTTCGGATGGTTACAGTATGTTGTTACCCACAGCCCAAAGTGGGTTAATTATTTTATCTCTATCTGATATGTAAAATACACTTCTGCTTATATTTCCATTTTATTCTTCTGTCTTTAGGGCTATTTTTCAAATAAAAATATTTATGGGAATATTTAAATTGTGATTCACTTATTGTGATACTATTTAATTCTGCCTTCTAGAACTCCAAACGTTGAATGGGCTTTTTGTTGTATTTTTTCAACCAATTTTCATTTTGTTGAATGGATTTTTTGTTGTTGTTAAGCAGTCGCCTTTATCCATAGCGGCTTCCAACAAAAAATAACAATAAACATTACATTAACATCATAATAATTGACAAATAAATAATAATGGCAATGATAAAAGCAAAGTCGTAATAGCAACAATAAATAACCATTTGCAAAATTGTAAAGTGAACTGATTAGTCCGAGATAGACGCCTCTGTTGAGTTATTTATGGCTTCAGCCGCTTCAATTAGTGACAAAGATATTCATGTTACCAAGAACGCGCAGCTCTTCTCTGAGAACGCGCATCCGCCCCTGAAGTTTGCGCCTCTGTGTCCGAGCAGGTGGAACTGCGCTTGGATTAAAGACCGGACATCAAAACATACATCTTAAAAAGGTAGGAATGATCGTCAATGAAGATCGAAAAGTTACTAGGTGATCATGTTTGGATTTGCATTGATTAGCCCATCAATCTGAGTAAAGATTCTCTCAACTTGGCACTTGCCAACTGTTCAGGAAGTTGCAGGCTACCGTTATTCTGATTATTAGTATTAGGCTAATAACAAAAACGCACTTTTTGGTATTTAAACTATTTGGATTATTTTCAGTAGGCCTATCTTTCTTTCAGACAGTAAATTGCGAATGGAGTAGGATTGGCAGATCTTGAAAGTTTCAATAGGCTATAAAATGTTTATTGAGGAAGTAACCTGTCAGTAAGCCTCATACAATGCTAAATTGTTCTCGCGAAAGAAAACTAAGCAGACTGTGACACTGACTGCAGAGCGGCTCATTGTGTTGTTGACAATAATAGTTATTTTTGACATATGTAGCCTAGTTGTAATTGATGTAATGTATCATCTCCACACAGAGAGGCGTGCGGAATAGCTCACTTAAGAAGCAAAACAACGAGGTAGCATTACAGGATATTTTCGTCATATTGTAGCGTGTCGTTTTATAGATACATAGATAAGCCTATGTAATATTTGCAAATATGCATGCGTGACACATATAGCACTCTATTTCCTTTGTCTGACCTGACGATAAGATGAGAGAGTTTGATGCGGCCTCGTTGTTTCAGTATCCAAAAATAGCTGGGCCGCACTTCAGAAAAGGGAAGAGACGTTATGGCCATATTATTTCTTGAGTTACTGTTAAGTTGTAAGAATTTTACTGCTGCAACCACTTATGCAATTTTCCGCAAAAAGTATGAAGCACATTACACAAAAAATAAAATAAGAACCTTGGTCCATCAGTAGACCTATGTTGTAGGCCTATGTATGTAAATTGAGCAAGGTGTGTGTGAGAAACTAAAATGTGGCATTGTTTGAATGTTGATTTGTACACAGATGTGGAAATCAGTAGTGGGACATAATGTGTCCATGAAGGTGGCATCGGAGGGAGATGACTGGGAGACGGATCCGGATTTTGAGGTATGCAGAGCAGAAGCGTGTTTGCAATGCACTCTTACCTTCTCTCACCCATGTAGCACTGTAGAGATGTTATTTTTAGTGAGTAAGTCAAAGGCTCACCATTCATTCCCATATCAAATTTGACGAGGTGTGTGTGTGTGTGTATGTGTGTGTGTGTGTGTGTGTCAGAATGATGTATCTGAGCAGGAGCAGAGATGGGGGGCCAAGAGCATAGAAGGCTCTGGTCGGAAAGAACACATCAGGTACCGATTATAGTTTATCCCAACATAAAGAATGTTTATTCCACAGTTATGCAGTTTGTTATATAATACACTTGTTTGGGATGACAACAACTGGTATAAATGAAGTGTTGAAATCAAACCACTGCGGGGGCAACGTCACAGCAGAAACAGGAAAGGGAAGTTGAAATATCACTCACATCTCTAGTTGTATTACCAAATATGGAGCACTGAAAGTATCAGTGGCTGTGTCAGGCTGAATGTTGCTGTGTAAGTTCTTTACTCATTTCAGCTGGTAGAGATGGAACAGGCACACAACCGCTAAAGGTTTTGAGTTTTATTTGAGTTTTTTGAACATGTACAGTTAATAAACTTACAAGAACTGACCATGGGATATTTTCTCATACTGTTGCTACTTTAAAAATATCAATATGGAACATTTTTAAGACATGAACACCAGATTTGTACAGTAGAGCCTTGGTTGCATGTTATATGGACAACTAGTCTAGGGGCAGACATAACTTATAACAACAGTGATCCATATTTTAGTATTTCTGCACAGGGTTTCGAGTTAGCTATATCTTGTATTCATTTATGAGATTCCAGATCCAGTCTAACAGCCATAACAACACCGTTTCCACTCTAAAACTCTACTGATATGCCTCAGATGGCTTTTGCCTTGCAGGTTTACTCAGTGGATCCCTTGATGTTTTTGTCTGTAGTGTGGCAGAGCTGAGACAGAACGTGTCTCGGGAGCATGAGGTAGTGAAGAAGAAGGAACTGGAACAGGGTCCGAAAGCCTCGTACGGCTATGGTGGCAAATTTGGAGTGGAGAACGACCGCATGGACAAGGTCAGACTCCCACACTCAACAAGAGATCGCTTTGTCTCTGCGAATGATTAGTTGGTTCCTCTTTCATTTTCTGAGAACCTTTAGAGTGGTGAGTCCAGAGTTGTTAAAGTAGAAAACCGCACTCTCAAGCGTTTGCTATTAGTAAGTCTTTGTCTCAATAAAGAAACGCATTTCGGACCAAGGCCATTATCAGCGTGATGGCCACTGATGATGGCCTAGGGCCGAAATGCATTTCTTTGTTGAGGCATGGTCCAATAATGACGTACTGTATGAGGAGCAAACGCTTGAGAGTGTGATTTTTCTAGTTTATTTTAAAGTCCTTTTTCTAACTCGCACTCAAAGAAAGACTCATTTATTTTTGGAGGAGAGCGCGTCTGCTCCGGTGAGTCAAGAGTTGTTCCAACTGTGTCATTACCCAGGTGGCAATGGGGCACAGCTATGTGGCAGAGGTGGAGCAGCACTCTTCCCAGACCGACGCAGCGCGAGGCTTTGGCGGGAAGTTTGGAGTGCAGAAGGAGCGGGTGGATAAGGTGACCCTCTTCTCATTGTCTCTGTTCATCTACTACAGTGTGGCCAATAAGATGGGTCATGTTGTCAGGGATACCTGCAATGGGTTATGGAGTGAAATGTTCATTATCCGTCTCTGTTGTTTTCAGTCAGCCATGGGTTATGACTACAAAGCAGAGGTGAAGGAACATGCGTCACAAAAAGGTATTTTTAATTTTCTTTTCATTTCATTTCATTTATTATACAGCTATAATAAACATATATAATGTACAGCTATATTTGTAGTTACCCAAGTGAACCCACTGAATTTCCTAATTGGTCATGAGAATTGTTACATTTGGTTGGCTTTCACACCAATTAAAGAAAAACACGTCAGTGTTTTTAGGGAACCAAATGTAACAAACAATCAAGGAAATTGATGCATTTAACTTCACAGACTCAATTTCAAGATGACTTTGGGTATTGTGCCTTCACAATCTGCAAGTGAAAAAGTCATTAGGCTCTTTGCCCGTGATATTAGTCCTATGGTCATTCATATAGGCCTAGCCTACTGGTAGAATTCCTCCCTATGATAAGAATTTGTCATATTGCAATATTAATGATACAGGTGATGGCAAGATGGTCAGCTCACATGTAGAATGAGAACAAAGATGACTGAACTGTAGATGAGAAACATGAGTTGAGAAATGAGTCCCAGCTGTGCAAAGGGCCAAGTTACTTTGCACGGCTGACTTGTGGTTGAAAAAAAAAGTGGTTTATAGTACTATTTTCACATTGCCATTTATATTGTTATTGCCATAAATATCATGAAATTATCGTGATATAGTTTTACCATCCCTGGATGTTACATGTTTTAAAGGCATCCTTTGTTAGTTTTTATAGTTTATATATAAAAGCCTTGAAGTCTTTTTGATTGTAAACTGACTGGAGGATGGTGTGCCCTACCAGCTGAACCCTACCCTACAGAGGACCAGCCTTGCAACTTTGCTCTACCCCGACCCTGCACTGGTGTAGTCTACGTGATATGCAGGACTACGTAGTATACCCACTTAGAAAGCATCACCATCTCAGTATACCCACTTAAAATAGGCTTAAAAATGTATTAACATGGGGTTGATCACAGTATACGCACTACAGCTAACTATTACATCACAGTACATCCACTACAGCTAACTAGACTACACCACTGCGACCCTGAGAATCACAAACTGCTTTACAGCAATCGTGCACTAGCCTACTGTTTGGTGCAATATTACCTTGTCAGTGGACATGGCTCTTCGGTCATTATATATGCCAGTTTGTAAACAAATCCACATGTACTGTGTCCAGGAGGAAAGGTGCAAACCATGACCCGCATCTGTAGGAGTAGCCCAATAGCAAAAAACCCCCCAAAAAACTGTGAAACTGCATTGGATACATTTAACTATGTGATGTTTTTTACATGTTTTTGCTCCACTCAGACTATGCCAAGGGCTTTGGAGGAAAGTACGGTGTTGAGAAAGAGAAGATGGACAGAGCTGCAATGGGTTACGAATATAAAGGAGAGACAGAGAAACACCAGTCCCAGAAAGGTGACCTCATAGTCTGTGCCTTAAGCAGCCTGTTTACATTCCCCGTGTGAAGTACAGTGGAGGACTGGGTTTTAAAACAGATGGGTTTGGTTTCTAGTAAATGGATTAAACCTAGGACTAGTCTAGGAGTAAAAGAGAACTTCAATGAACAACAACATTGAAAAAAGCTTTTAGTCTAGGACTAGGCTTAGAGCCCTGGTATACTCCTGCTTCTGTGTCCCGTGCACACGGCGCGTGATAAGAATTGCGTCATCAACGCGGCCCTGTGGGCGGTGTCGTGTGCATCCCAACAAATGTGCACGGAGGAGCTACCACCTCTTTAATCCATGTGCGGTAAACCAACACTTAAGGTTTAGTAGATGGGTTATCCCAAGACAACAATTGCGCCCTGAATGAACTGTGATTTTTAAAACCTTGCCTTACTACCTTACATTTTTGTTGTTTGCTTCTCTTAGATTACTCCAAGGGCTTTGGGGGGAAGTATGGCGTGGAGAAAGAGAAAGTGGACAAAGCTGCTTTGGGTTATGATTACAAAGGAGAGACAGAGAAACACCAGTCTCAGAAAGGTGCGATACTCTTTGAAGGCTCCATTTACTTGCTGAATGGATATGTCTGATCATGCATCATGTCCACCAAGTTCACACATGCCAGCTATGTGAATTTTAGTAACAGTTTGAGTTTTGTGGGAAGAAACTGAGAAGACTCCATTTGTTCTAATATAAATATAGAGTGGAAAGTTTTACTTTTAAATATGGAGACCTTTAATCATCATAAATAAAAAAAATATATATAAAATACAGTGAATACAAGTGATTACTTTCCTTTGCCTTTTTATCATGCGTAGATTACTCGAAAGGATTTGGTGGCAAGTATGGAGTGGAGAAGGAGAAGGTCGACAAAGCAGCTTTGGGTTACGACTACAAGGCACAGACAGAAATGCACCAGTCTCAGAAAGGTAATGGGGAAAAAATCCAAAAGCATATTTGCATTTTCCCCTTTTCTGAAGATACGACCAAAAACATTTTTGACTACATGTTAATGCATAAAACCTTCCAGTACCATAGTACAATTAATAGTACAAGTATCAATATAATGATATTGATAATATATTGTATGATTGTTAAAATGCTTGACTCTTATATCACACTCAGATGGCTCCAAAGGCTTTGGAGGCCGTTACGGTGTGGAAACAGATCGCATGGATAAGGTAGTGCACAACCAGAGTGGCTTGGTGACTGATAAACATGATAACCCCCATATTTTACACTGGCCTCTTACTGCTGTACAGTTTATAATTAATGCATTTCCATGATCAATATTTGCTGCAGAGCGCATCCACTTTCACTGAAATGGAATCTCCAACTTCGGCCTATGAGAAGACACAGCCTCTGGAAGCCTGTAAGTCCCATATTGCTAAATGCTGCCATCATGAGGAGGAATAGTGCAAAGCAAGCTCTGGCACTTTAAAAGTTTGCTCTGTGATTGACTGTACCTGATGTGTTCCTAACCAGATATGCCAGAAAATATTAAGTAGACTATTACAATGTTATTGTACAATGAAGTTAAATATATCTTGACAACCTTTAACAATGCACAAATGTTACCATTATCATGATTTGGAGGACCACTGAATACTAGTTTCTCACATGTAATATGAATGTATTTACATTTAGAGGATGCTTTCCTCCAAATCTGTTTACAGTTATTGTATACTGGGATTTAACCACCTCTATGCCAGGTTCTATTAATTAACAGGATCTGTCCACTGTTTAGGCAGTTAGGGGAGTAGATTTGTGGGGCCAATATATTAAAACTAGGGATCTATATTAGGGATGTAACGATTACCGGTATAATGATAAACCGCGATAAAAATGTTGACGATAACAATTACCATTTTCTTTTCAATTATCACGGTTGATTAACGCGGTATGGAAACCGTGTTTTTAATCCTTCCCAACTTCATCCGAGCCTGCTTTTGACATACAGTAGGCCTGGTACAATGAAACAAAACTGGTACCCTACTGATTCTGTTGTCTAATTGATGGTTTTAACTACGATTCAGATCAGGCTACACCTGATTTTAAAAGGCGGAACATTTTCACCACAATACGTGCACTTTATCATGTAGCCACTCTGCGTCTTTTTATGTTCGCGTCCACATTAAATCCATTCCACTCACGTTATCAGGAGAATACAGTAGCCTAAAGTTTTATTTCAAACGCTTACTTTGGTCTCACTCATTGGATCCAAATAACAGAAATAGCTACTCCAAGTTATGGTAGGGTAAGTTAAGCTATGAGCACATAGCCAATAAACATGAAGGGACACTTTTTGAAACTATTTCAGCAGTGCTTTCTGAACATATTGAACAGACTTTTAGAAATACCGTGATAATACCGAAAACCATGATCATTTTGGTCACTATAACCGTGAGGATAATTTTCATACCGTTACATCCCTAATCTATATTAACTACTACATACGTTATTTGAGTCTAGTGCATCTTGCTAGATTCCTTAAGATATTTTGTGTTGTGTAGCCTACATTATTACCCCTATGCTTTCTGCACTGCAGAGAATGAGGTGGTCATTCTAGGTGTGCTTTTGATGTTTTCTAGCCACATCCAGTGCTGGAGCAGGGAACTTGAAGGCCCGTTTTGAGAACATGGCACGCGCGTCGGACGAGGAGAACCGTAAGAAGGCCGAGGAGGAGAGGGCCAGGAGACAGGCTAGAGAGAAGAGGGAGCAGGAGGAGGCCAAACGCAGACAACAGGTGCAGTACATAACACCTACAGACATAATCCTGTGTGAGATAGACCATCGCTATTTGATAGTATTTTGAAGGTACATATATTTTTTACGTATAAGATACTGTAGATATAAACTTTAATATGGGACAATTTGACTTGGACTTCACAAAGCTTGACCCAAGAACATAGACATACAACACCAACAACATAGACATGACAAAGGGCACATAAGCACAAGGAATTTCAATTATACACAGGAGAGCTGTTTAATTCCTCGTGCCATAGGTAGGGGATTTCACACAGCGGCCAATCTACAACCAAGCCTATTTACTGTCAAAACCAAAATCACAAATCACTAACAACAAACAAAACAACAGAACAGCCTTCAAGAGCATTTTACTTGGGTTATCAAGCAGGCACCTTGATTCATAGGCGTTTCATTGAATTAGGCCCACAACACCTCCAGACAGCTCAACAGTGGTATCTGGTGTCCCAGACTCCCCTTCACACTCTACCAATAAATTACAACAACGAGCCCAACCGGACAATGCAAAACCACCAACAAAACAACCTCTGTGCATAACAAATAGGTTTCACTAGCAAGTGCTTGTAAACAAACCTCATAGTTATGTCGTATACTGTAAGTTGGACCAGATGATAACTATGACCACTCGATCCCTTATTTCTTTTGCCAACCAGGAACAGATGAGTAGGGAAGAGATAGAGCCAGAACCAGAGGAACAGAGGCCCCCATCCCTCCCTGAGGGCAGGAAGCCCCCTCAGGTGACCAGGGATCTGCCTGCACCCCCTCAGGTTAAGAGGGATCTACCTGCACCCCCTCAGGTTAAGAGGGATCTACCTGCACCACCTCAGGTTACCAGGGATCTGCCTGCACCACCTCAGGTTACCAGGGATCTGCCTGCACCACCTCAGGTGACCAGGGCTTTGCCTGAAACCCCCAGAGATGAGCCTGAACCAGTGGAACAAGTAATGGATCCCAAATATTACTATCTACTTAATATATACTTAATATTATGAGTCAAAAGATGTAACAACAATGGGGTGGAAAAACTATAATATATGTATTAATTGTAATTATTAGTAAATAATAAATATGAGTAAATATGTAACAAGTGAATCACAACATATGTGTTTGCACACGGAAAAATGCAACCCCTGCCCCAACTCCTTCTTTTACACAATGTCACACTTTTCTTATGAGCATCACTGTCTCATCAGAAATATAAATGTCACACCAATATTTAACAGAATAAGTGAAAAGCAACTTGGGTCTTTTTTGGGGGCTCTGACTAAACCTAAACCTCACAGGAAGACGATCCGGAGTATGAGGAGCCTCCATGTCTGCCCCCTCGTTCGATGGACCTGCTAGAGGACGTGGAACCGGAACCGGAACCGGAACCAGAGGACGAGTATGAGGACATCGGGGTTCCCGAGGCCCCAGGTCAGCTCTTAACAAGATTGAACCAGTTACTTTAGTTTGACATTACAGTAGTTTGGCTATTATAGTTTTTGTTTTGCTTAACTCAGTAAGTGATCTGATTTCACTGTAAGGTCCTACTCTCTAGGTGCTAGTCACCACATCTATATGAGATATTGTGCACCAGTAGGGATTTGTACTCAATGATCCTCCCAATATTCACATCTTGATCAAGTGATTTATAAACCTAAGACAGTACTCATTTGTGATTTTATATCCAGAACCGGAGGACGAGTATGAGGACATCGGGGTTCCCGCGGCCCCAGGTCAGCTCTTAACAAGATTGAACCAGTTACTTTAGTTTGACAGTAGTTTGGCTATTATAGTTTTTGTTTTGCACATCACATCTTGATCAAGTGATTTATAAACCTTAGACAGTACTCATTTGTGACTTTATATCCGTCTTACAGCTGATGATAATGAATATGAAGAACTGCCTGCTGGAACAACAGCCGTTGCCCTTTATGACTATGAAGGCCGTGAGTATTTCTCCAGAAATCTATTTATAGTCCCAATCACAAAAATATTTGAGTTAGCTCAGACAGCCTAATGATGAGTATGGTATCTTACTTCAGAGGCAGTCAGAAAAGTGTATTGAAATGGTGGTTCACCAGTGGAACCGATTTAAATCCAAATGATTTAATCTCAATCTCTCCTCCTGCAGAGGACGACGATGAGATTTCATTTGATCCAGATGACATCATCACAAACATTGAGATGGTGGATGAATCATGGTGGAAAGGCACCTGCCATGGGCGCACTGGCCTCTTCCCAGCCTCCTATGTGCAGCAAAAATGAACTCTACCCTGCCTGCGCCTTCAGAATAACATCATTACTAATGATTAATGCATTTACCTTACTAGATACTAGAGTGCACGAATAAAAGCCAAAATGGGCCATTAATGTTTTACGCTGCAGAGGTCAGGTAAATTGAGGACTTGTGAGGACCAAAACAGTTCCTATTGTCAAGATGTTTATGTTTTTGCAGTCTACCCAATGTTACATTATCTCTGTGTACTTTCAATATATTGGTCCTCAGATGAAGGTATAACTCAATTTAAAATTATTTTTTTTTGTAAATAAGAATTACACTTTGTTTGCAATTGTTACTTTCAACTATAGATACAATTTCATAAACATACATTTTCAACTGTTTAATGATGCAGACATAATGAATTTTAAGGTCCAAAAAAAGTGTTATCACAATCAGTGATAACCGCATCAAGTGTTGTAATGAGGCTGTGTGTGTACAATGATCTCATTACAGAAGTGTTACCAACGCAAAAATACATCTTGAAATAAGTGACTGTCGCAAGTGGACAATCTCAAGCAGATAGACAGTTCTCTTCGATTCAGAGAACATAATGGAATAGAATGTTCAGACTAATATATTTCTCACATCACAATAAATTCAATGTAAATCCTTACAAAATATTTTACATTAAGAGGGCACACAGAGGGAACAATTGACATTTCCATCAACTTGAGTTAAGCTGAAACAAACCGTCTCCGTTTCCCAGAGCACTCACAGACTCTCATTCTCATTGAGTCTATGGGCCTATGATGCAAGACAGTCTCTACCACGCCAACTTCTTGTGCTTCTTGGAGTTTCCTGGTTTCTTGGGATTTCGTTTGGCCTTCTGTTTTTTCATCTGTCGTTGACTCATCCATGTCGGGTACTGTCCGTGTTCATTGAGCAGGGTTTTCTTGTTGAGCTTGCCATCCAGGTCCATTTGACCTGCGCCACCTGAAGGTAAATCAGTAATGTGAATGAAAACAAACTACAAAAGAACCTGCTCGGTGATCATGAAATGTACATACTGAAATATTAGTTTTTAGTAAAGTCTCTGCTTCAGAAGTACATCCCAAAAACGTCCAATGGGGTTAAGGTCTAGACTCTGGTGGCCAATTCCTGTGTGAAAATGATTCCTTATCCTCCCTGAACCACACCTCACAGTCTGACACCATTATGGGATATGCCAGGTGCCATCAGGTAAGGATAGACTGAAGCAAAACCCGATCATATCACTGCCTACAGAGGCTTGTACAGTGGGCACTATGGATGGGTGCAATTCCACACACGCACACACAATTTCAATTCAATTTATTGTGCTTATAGAGCGCCAAAACATAACACATGTATCATGGCGCTTTACAGAATGTAGGCAATCAGAGAAAGAAGGAAAGAAAGGAAGAAAAGAAAAGCAAGAGAGAGGCCCATGGGTAACAGGGGCGAGGAAAAACTCCCTAGAATTGGAGATATATATAGGAAGAAACCTCGAGCAGATCCACGACTCAAGGGCCTGACCCATCTGCCCAGGGTCAGTACATGACAGTAAGGTCTGTATACATGACAAATGCATATGATAGTCGGGTGTAGAGAATAAGACATGGTGTTAAGCACTTGAGCTGAAAGTTACAAGAGGTGGGATGATTACGTATCCGTTATGGTAATTCGTTATTCCTGATTTACTCATAAGAACTCATAAGATTGGAACTAAACAGCTATGTGGCCAAACGAGGCCCACTTTCTGGTTAGGCTAATAATGAAGGCTTTAAGATTAGACTTGCAATGGTGACAGGTCAGAATTTTAAAGAACTAGCATCAAGGGATACACCCATCATGGATAGTTCCCACTGTGCAAACATCTGTATGGGATCTGCCTCACTTGGTCGTCGAGGCTCAGCCACTTCATGTGGCCACTGGCCATCAAATGAAACCAGATGACAACCTGAATGTACTGAATGATCAATATCAATCCCCCCCCCCCCCTTAACCTGACTCCGCCAGATGGATTTGCTCCGCATATCCATCTGGGAACTTTTCATTGAAAAACTTTTGGGAAGGGGCGGACATACTGGTTAGCTGATTGGATAAACCATCTGTCTATCACCACCTTTGTTGGTTATCGACGGGCCAAATCAACCAATTAGATGAACAAAGTATTCTTCTAATGCCGTTTAACATACAATTAAGTTAGGTAACGTGACAAACGTTAAGATGTTTTAACTTACCATTTATGAACCTAGTCAACGACAATTCCCATCAAGTTTTCACGGTAGGCCCTACACTTCTGAAGTTAGTATATTCCTCCATTATGAACTGGAATCAGCCGTGGAGGATGTCTGTGTCGTTCATTCCTCCCAGCTGCATGGCTGAGACTCATAGCTTCACAGTTTACCCAGGAATACTTTCTAATTTGAATAAAACTTGCGCGATAGCTATGCTCATCTCTGTGGATGCAGTCATGTTGTTCGTTGCGTCACACCTCAACCCGCCTCAAAGCCAACGCTGATTGGACGTTCGTTTGGTGAACTCAGAGCCCTTCTAAGGAGAGCCTCCCCACTCTCTATTAATCCCATACAAACCGAATTTGGCTGCAGTTCACCAGAGTTCACCTAGATAGCGATCGCGGGCGAGTCCAAAATACATGGGGTCCTATGGAGCTACATGGCTACATTTGTTGTTTTCACCTATTTAACAACTGAAACCCTCAGATTTTATTTTATTTTTCGCAAAATGGATATGGATTTTCAATCAAAAGTGAAATAATCCAGGAGTCATGTCCTTTCGTTTTCTTACAGGTTGGGTCATTGTTGCCCATAACACGCTAGCATTGATGCTATGCTATGCTATGATCATGCTAATGAATGACGTCATTGGCACGTTTGAAAGACTTTTTAGAACAATTAAGTGACTTTAAAAAATATAATACTCAACCAAGTGTATTGTCTTTGCCTGCCCTTTCGAATACAATATTCAAATTACTTGAAAAAAAATTATATCCCGAGAAAAGTGGATTTTGAGGGGTACAGCTCCATAGACCTCCATTCATTCTGGACTCGCCCGTGAGCGCCCCTAGATGCAGTACCACACCGGAAGAGTTCCGAGAGTGAAGGTTCTCCCCTTATTAGACATTCTCTGGTGAACTGCTCCAAATTTTCTTTAACGGAAAGTATCCAGACTGATCTGCGAGTGAAACCCTGAAGCTCGCGAGATCAGGATGGTCTCACGAGGCTACCCCACCTCCCCTTACGGCACAAATTATCCAGAACCATCATGTTGGGATTATTTGGCTCAAATTACGTAGGGGATTTTACGCGGTAGTTCGACTTTCCTGTCGTCCATATAACATCTCGAGAAAAAAAATAATGCAACTCTGGATGGAAATAAGATGTATGATGTTGCATTAGGTTGAGAACACTGCTACTAAAGATGTCCGTAACTCACCTTCTCCCTCCATGTCTACATCTCCTGGCTTCGCCTTCAGCTTCTCCGCTGGCACTACTGTGGAGATCTCCGATATGTCTTTCATAGTGATTTCACCCTTCCCTTCGTGGCCCAATGCCGCTTTGAGCCTTGTCAGTTCTTTAGGTGCATTCTTCTTTCTTTTTTCAGCACGCATTTTTCTCTTCCACTTGCTCCGTAAACTCTTCGCCATTGCTGGAAACCTAACTATGCATGAGCATGACCACAACAAAAAATATAATTTAGGTAACTAGAACTTCATTGACAACCAGCATTACAGTTCAGAACCTTTGACGTAAATTATTAAATTGTCAAGTGGGCTAGTATTGTTAGGTCTAGCAAAAGCTCACTGATGACAATAGTGACCTTATCGATAGCTAACATTAGCTAGCACTAACATAGCCATATACATTCTCTGGTCATATTGTGCCACCAACTACTAACATAGGGCCAAACGTTACTTGATTCAAGTGAAGTCCATTACGAGTCTATTGGACACAAACGTGCGAATATTAATTTGCAGACAACTCACCCACTGTTGTGAAATAGATATCTGAATTCAATGCACTTCTCCCAGAGCCCGTGTATACTGCTTTCCACGTGTTGTTAATTACGACAGCCGTAAATTGCGTCGGACCATGTGATATTCCATAACAGGATCGGCAGATGGCGACACCACTCAAAACGCTTCTCAAAACCACATTACAGCCAGGTGGCATTCCATTTTCCCAGATTTTCATCGCAAAATAGTCATAATCATAGTCAAGTTTATTTATATAGCACAATTTAAAACAACCTGTGGTTGACCAAAGTGCTCAAAAACTAAAATAATAAAAACAGATAAATAAATAGATAATATAAGACAAAATGAATCAAGACACAAAAAAAAGCACAACAGGAAAATAAAACTAAAATAATATGTATATATATATATATATATATATATATATATATATATATATATATATATATATATTAGGGCTGTCAAAATAACTGATTCATTTCGATTAATTAATTTCAGAAAAAATAACTGATTAAAAAAATTAGTGCAGATTAATCGATTCCGTATGACCTTTGACCCTGAGCCGTTCTAGTCAGTAAAAATTAGACTGTAAAATGAAGGAGAGAGAAGAAAACGTGCTTCCTAGATTATTGATTGGAACATTTACTTTTAAAAAACGGCCTGATGGTGTTGATAAAAATAAAGTGTTGAAAATAAAGTCCTTTGCAATGTCTGCAAGTGTTGACATTGAGGGGAGTGTTAATTTATTTTCATTGTGTCCCCTAGGTTATAGCTGTGGCCTGAAATGCCTTGTATGTGAACAAAAAAACTTCTTCCCAAAGCACTTTTGAATTTATTTCCTCAGCATATTAGGTGATATCATTGATTATTATGGCCATTATTTGAACAGTGAAAATAATAATAAAAGAGTTTTTGCGACCTCCTATTATATCTCTATGACTCCTCCCATTCCCTACCATCTGCCTTACATATATTGGACACATTTGGTAAGCTCTCAGGGTATAAAATTAATCTGTCCAAGAGCGAGCTTCTTCCAGTAAATGATGCAGCGTGTTCACTATCATTCAATGCCTTCCCTTTCAAAGTCACTTCTAAATTTACTTACCTTGGAATCAATGTGCCAGACAAATTTTCAAAACTTTTTAAAGAGAACTTTCCTTCTCTCATGACAAAAGTTGAACAGCTCTTAAAACGTTGGACCCAACTTCCTCTGTCAGTAGCAGGACGAATCAATTCAATTAAAATGTCTATACTCCCAAAATTTACATACTTGTTTCAAAATATTCCTGTTTTTATTCCAAAGTCTTTTTTCTGTAATCTGGACAGTATTTTCTCATCATTCATTTGGAATCATAAACCTGCCAGAGCTAGAAAAAGTCTGTTGACACAGCCGAAGTGTTCTGGTGGCATGGCTCTTCCAGATTTCCAATGTTACTATTGGGCATGTAACATCCGTCCCATGTTGCATTGGCTATATGAGGACCCTGGTGCTGATGCACTTTCTTGGCAGTCTATTGAGTCTAAGTCATGTAAACATCATCATTGGCAGCTCTATATGCACCTCTCTCATCTTCGTACACAGCTCACACAACAAATTTGCTAGTGAAAACGTCTCTGAAAATATGGACTCAGATAAGGAGACATTTTGGTTGGCAGTCCATTTCATTTAAATCCCCTGTCTATGGCAATCCTTATTTTAAACCATCTGTTATGGATAAAGCTTTCCTTATATGGCACAATGCAGGCATTAAGCAATTTCAAGATTTATATTTCAACGGCACTTTTGTCTCTTTCCAATATCTTTGTGATACCTTTAATATCCCTAGAACTCATTTCTTCCGCTTTCTTCAAATCTGTAACTTCATTAGGAATATCTCTCCAATATTTCCAAGACAACCTTCTAGTACTTCCTATGACCATATACTATATAAGCCTTTGTCATTCAAAGGTATTATATCAGCCTCTTATGGTATGCTGATGGCACTTTCACCCTCCAACATTTCTGATTTAAAATCTCAGTGGGAAGGTGAACTTGGGGAACCAATTTCTGAAGAATCATGGGAGACTGCCCTGGGTAGAGTTCATAGTTCATCAATCTGTGCCAGACATGTTCTTACAATTCAAGGTTTTGCACCGCGCCCACTGGACTAAACTCAGACTTTCTAGAAGGTTTCCTGATGTAGACCCATTATGCGATCGTTGTAAGTGCAATCCAGCATCACATACACACATGTTCTGGTCTTGTACAAAGCTAGCTCAGTATTGGGCATCCATCTTCGACACAATTTCAGATTTCCTAGGACAACCAATTTCACCATGTCCTTTGGTTGGGTTATTTGGGGTGGTACCTGATCATTTGGGTCTAACTAGGGCACAATCTAACAGTGTTGCTTTCTTAACGCTCCTGGCCAGGCGGCTGATTTTGATCAAATGGAAAGACTGTAAACCCCCAACATTTACACATTGGATCAAGGATGTTCTTTACTTCCTAAAACTTGAAAAAATAAGATATTCTTTGAAAGGATCAGCAAAAAAAAACCTACAATAAAACATGGGGACCTTTTCTAGACTATGTCAAGACACACACCACTCTCACCTTAGAATAAGTAGAGAATAAGTATACTTCACAGCATAAGGTTGCAACTAGTCATAATCATAACAGCTTTTAATAAGTGGTCACCCCCTCCCTTTTTTATTTATTTATTTTTATTGGGTTCGTTTTTATTATTATTGTTTTGTCTCTATTTGTCTATCTGTCAGACTGTTTCATTATACTTTACACTGTCTTTTTGTGTCTATTGTATTTTTTTGTTGTGGTGTATGTTTTGTAATTGTATGTCGATTATTACTACATTTAATGTTAAAAAATGTCTCAGATTTGTTCAAATTGTAATGTCCAAACTGAACAGAAATAAAAAGAATGTTATAATAATAAAAGAGTTTTTGAACTTTAATGTCACTAATGCTAATTATTCAATTATTCATTTGAATTTAAATATTTAAAATACTTTCACAGCAAAAATTATATATACGATTAATTTAGATTAATTAATCACAGAGTATGTAATTAATTAGATTTTTTTTTTAATTGATTGACAGCCCTAATATATATATATATATATAGATAGATAGATAGATAGATAGATAGTATTTATTGTCATTGACACTTTTTGCAAAGGTACAAAGAGATTTGAAAGTGCTGTCAACTCATGAGGTATGCAGAACAATAATAAATAGTTTAAAAAATGCACATATATAAATATAAAAATAATATAAACATATATTGCACTGGTTATGAACAGGAATGGTTCTGTACAGATTTCACTGGTAAAAAGAACATTACTCCACCATAGAATTTGCACAGTGGGTTAGGGGCCAAGAACAGACTATTTCAAATTTGAAGAGTTAAAGCAACACCAAAGAGTTTTTTGTACCTTAAAATAATGTTTCCAAAATCGTTTCAATGGTTCATCAACTCGTAACAGGGTGAACGGCACTTCTGCATTCGCTTCGCGGCCCTCTGTCGGCTATAACCGCACTATGTAAGTTTGCCAGATCGGGTAGCGGATCTGTAGTTCGATGTAATGAGACATAAGAAACTACAAATTTGACTTTCATCTGATGTCACAATACATCGTACTTTCATAAAATCATGCAACATATTCTACCTTGTCTGTGCTGGATAAACAAATAGTGCGTGCGACAGAGGAAAAGTTCTTTGGTGTTGCTTTAAGGGCCATGATTGCCTTCGGATAGAAGCTATTTTTTAAACGGTGTGTCCAGGTTTTCATTGCTCTGTATCTCCTGCCTGATGGCAAGAGCTGAAAGTGACAGTGACCTGGGTGTGAAGGGTCCTTTGAAATGTCTATTGCCTTCTTACGGCATCTGGAGGCGTAGATCTCTTCCAGCGTGGGGAGGGGGCAGCCTATGGTCTTCTCTGCTGGCCTGACGCCCCTGTGAAGCGCCTTCCTCTCTGAGGATGTGCAGCTACCGTACCAAACACACAGACCATACGTGAGCACACTCTCTAAGGAGCAGTAATAGAAGGCAAGAAGCAGATTCTGGGGTTGACCGCTCTTCCTATATATATATATATATATATATATATATAGCCTACAATTACATTCCACAATTCATTTAAAAGCCATTAATAGCATAGGCTATGTTCTTTTAACTTGGTATAGATGTAGATCTAATGTGAAAAGGGAGGTTGTTCCACAACTTGGGCCCAGCTACTGAAAAACACGGTCACCTTTATTTTTTAGACGACTCTGAGGTACTGAGAGCAGTAGTTTATCTGATGACCTCAGAGTTCTGGGAGGGCAGTGAAAGCTCACTTAGGTATTGGGGAGCTTGTCCATTTAAAGCTTTAAAGGACCAGTATGTAGGAAATAATGAAAAATAAATTGCAACCATTCCAAAAATGATCACCATATGTCATCAGAGAGTAAGGAAACACAATGAATTGAAATAATGGCGTATTTGACAACATTACTATAGCCCGTAAAACCCTGTAAAACCTGTGAAAAAAAATGAGTTACGGGAATTTACGTTTATGTTTTGAACGATTAATTCTAGAATAGCGTATTAATAATGGGCTGGCGCGTCCTCCTATTTGGTTGCCAAATTAGCAAAGTCATGTTGTAGTCATGCACGAGTAGCCTACGAGAGGCAGGCACATTTTCAAAATTAAAACAAGAAAAAAAGAAGAATTTTGTAATCTACTCTAAATTTCACTGGTAACCATTGAAGAGATTTCAAAACTGGAGAAATATGTTGTTGTCTTTTTAGACTTGGTGAGTAGCCTTGCAGCTGCATTTTGCACCATCTGAAGTCGGGATAGAGTGGACTGAGTGACACCAAAATAAAGGGAGTTACAGTAGTCCAGGCGGGATGAAATAAAGGCATGAATCAATATCTCAAAGTCTTTGAAAGAAAACATAGTTTTGGCTTTACTTAAGATTCTAAGGTGGTAAAAAGATGACTTGACAACAGCATTAATCTGTTTCTCAAATTTAAAATCAGGGTCAAGTAGAAAGCCAAGATTTCTTGAATAAGGTTTTACATATCTGGCAAAAGACCCTAGGATAAGGGGGCAGGTGAAGATGAAGTATCATTGAAAGAAACTGAAAAGGTTCTTCCCTCTAAGAAGGAGGCAAACCATTTCAGTGCAGTACCTGAAATTCCAACCCAGTGCTCAAGGCGCTCTAAAAGAATGCAGTGAATACAGTGTCAAAGGCGGCGCTAAGATCTAGCAGCATAAGTAATGCACAGTTCTTTGCATCCACAGATAGTAACAAGTCGTTAGTGACTTTAATTAAAGCAGATTCTGTGCTGTGTTTAGGTCGGAATCCAGACTGGAAGATGTCTAACATCTCATTCTCTGATAGAAAGGATTGGAGTTGTTGAAAGACAACCTTTTCTAGGATTTTAGAAAGAAAGGGCAATTTTGAGATGGGTCTATAATTCAGTGTCATCAAGCTCTGGCTTTTTAAGCAGGGGCTGCACTATTGCATGTTTAAAATGAGTTGGTACTTGGCCAGAGATAAGTGATGAATTAATAATGGAGAGGATGGAGGGACCCACACTCTCAAATGCCTCTTTCACCACCCTTGGTGGAATACAGTTGAGTGGATAAGAGGAGGGTTTTAGATTAAATACAACTTGTTTCAGGTGTGACAAGGAAATGGGTACAAAGCTAAGTAAGGAGGCCGTGAGCACTGGAGGAGTTTCTAGATATACATGTGCATTAAACGAAGATACTTGGTCACGTATATTAGAAATTTTGTTAACAAAGAAATCAAGGAAATTACCACAGTTCAAAGAAGGAGCATCAGGGACTAACTGTCCTCTGTATAAGATCTGCTGCTTCTTACCATTCTACAGACTATTGTGTACAGTCACATTTTTGTTTATATAATTATTGGCTTTATTGCTAATCTTTTTTCTGTTTGCATTGTAGCCTATAGGCTAACCTGCTTATTCTTGCACATTTCATTTGTGGAATCTAGCTACACTACCTCCGCTCCATTAGGTTGGTAGCCTAGTATAATAATATATCATGGCACTGCCTCTTCACTAGGACATTAGCTACTCCCTCATTGTAACAGCTCTTCATTGACATAGTTGCATTTTAATTACTGTTGTTTACTATTTCTTATTTTTTTGCATGTGTTGTATTGGATGCCTTCCTTTGGTAGGCCTATCTGCCAATCAACCTATCTATCTATCTATCTATCTATCTATGCCTAATAACACTTCTATGGTGTTCTGTAAATACACTAGCATGGGACTACCAGAGCCTATGAAGGAAGGTAAAATAGGCTTTCCTTTAATTTGCATTTAAAACATTTTAATCTTAGGCCCCGTTTACACGTACATGGCTATTTTGAAAAACTCGTTTCGTTTACACGCAAACGGAGAATTCGCCTCTGAAAACGATGCTTTCTAAAAACTCCGGTCAGAGAGGAGATTTTGGAAAACTTCGGTTGCACATTTGCAAACTGACAAAAATGGAGGTTTAGGCAGCGAACGTCACAGTATGCGCCAGAACTTGTACCTGCACCAAAAGTGCTGGAGTAAGATTGGTGTCGTGAAGCCTTGCGCACACGCAATTCTGCCGAAATAGATGCCCGATAAGTGCCCAAAAAGCGTTGCAATATGGCCGCCGAGTGGAGGGACTTGCTTAAAAGGACTTTGCCTAAATGCACAGGTAAGGCTTCCTTGTCTGCAGGCGCGATCTCCCACACAGCAATCACCCTCGGGGAGAGAATAACAATGTTTTAATACTTCGTAACCCTCAAGCTGGCCCATCCACACTAAGACAGAATGGTAATGTTTTTACTTTCCTTCAGCAGACGTACGATCACGCATATCAGCTGTCTCCTCTCTTCAGTCAGGCTGCACAGCTCCAGGAAGTCGGCACCCCTCGGAAAGAAAGCAGTTCTTAAAACTTGGACAGACGACCGATGGCCCACTCACACAGCAAGACAACAGATAGGCAGTGATTACTTCCCTTCACTGGATCGGTACTTTTGCGTCCTCTCAATCAATCTGTCAGCCAGTCAGTCAGTCAGCCAGCAGTCCATCTCGCGTCAGCTGTTGCTTCAGGGTCATGTCATCAGGCCAGCCCTGGGTTCCCCGCTGTCTCTACAACCTCCCCTTTCCCTATAAAAAGGATTTACCTCCCAATTCTCCCAATCACAAACCCTCACACACCCGTCCAATTAGTCCATTCACCAATCACAGTGTACCCTCATGAGAAACCAGGAAAACGTCCATCACAGGAAATTGTTCATTGTACCCAAATAAGCATTGTCAACCCACAACTCAGACATTTATACCTGCAAACCCCAAAATTCAACATTTATGACAATAAACCCCTCCTGACTGACATATGCTTACATTTTCATTTGGCTATGGTGATCATGGATGCATGAGCAGTCGCTTTTATGTTGGTGCAAATTCTTTTCATCTGTTTGCATTTGCCAATACAGTTCAAAAGAGAAAGAGGAAGTGATTTGTTGCTGCTGTTGCTATTTTCAGGTTTCTGATTGGCTAACGTGGGCTTGAGCTTCTCTGCAATCTCCTCGTTGAGGGGGGGCAATCACGAAAAATCACGGACTCTGACCTACAAAGGACATGCAACAAAGTCCCCCCAAGTCGAAATGCAATTGGTTGGACTATTATAACACACAAACAAATCAACCACACAGTTTAATTTCAAATCTACAAATACAGGGGGTAAGCAGCACACTCACCCACTCACTCACTTAAGTCTTAAAATAAAATGCGGGGATAATAATTACCAGTAGGGCTATCAGTCGAGCACTAGAAGGCTTGCCGCCCCCTTCTGAGCTTGCCAGAGACCGAAGCAGTATAGCCTAGCCTACTACATTTAAACACAATTGTTGCCATGACTCGAGACATTCCAGCCTACGAATTTAATAAAAAGTAAATCATGCATAATTAAAAAATACCTAAATTTAGGTTTTCATTACAACACAGCGCACGTTCAATGAAAGAACAGCGGCTGCCTTATCACGCAATAAACAGCGGGTGGAAATCCTGACACTCTTTCAACTACATGAAAGTAATAGTGAGCCATCAAATACCCCCCAGACTTCAGTGCTCATCAGTCCCAACATCAATATAATCAAACAGTCAAAAAGTCAATTAAATCCCAAACCAAACCGAAAATCTTCTGCTTTTGATAGTACTGCTCCAAATGAAATGCATGTCTCACAATAAAATGTAAGAAATAAAGGCCTGCCTCGAATACAAGTGCTTTGCACAGCCTAAGTTAATAAAAAACCCCGGCAATAATTTGAGGATTGAACAATGTAGAGCAAGAACAATCATGTGGTGACTGTTTCAGTGAGTAAATATTCATTTTGGAATTTAAGAAGACACATTTCACGGAAACATGAGAGCAGGGACGGATTAAACAGATATTGCCCCCTGTTCACAATATCAAAAAAGGCCCCCCCTCCCCCTGACTGTGACACACGTTGCGCATGCACGTGACATGCGTGTGCAGCCAGCGCGTCTCTCTTTGCTGTCACTGTGCAGGCTGGTGCAGTTTCACACAATGAAAATGTAGTACATTATGTCATATTATAATGTAATGTAATTATAACCAAACAGTATACAGCAGTCCCAACCTTTTTATTAAACGGACCGGACAACAGTTGTCATATTTCTGACGGACCGGTAGCAGGGACGTTGATCGTATTTTGTGAGAGGTAGTGCTGATCATATTACGGGGGCTTCGGGGGTGTCTCCCCCGGAAAATGTTGAAATTCTGGCTGTTAACATTGGCTACCTGCATGATAAGGTTTTCACTTCACTGCTGCTTGACACTACCTTGCATGGACATATTTCACGTTAACAGTGGAGATGTTAGCAAAACTATAGCGTTTGGTAAATGGAGATGCAGATCATCTCCCTAATTAATTTATTTGCGCAACAGCCCACATATGCGCTCACTCCAGCGAGACGAGTGAAATAAATGTAGGCCTATTTTAAAGGGACACCAGGCAAGCCTGATGCTTTTTCTCTACTAAACTCCCCCTCGCTCGGTCTGAAGCTCTTTTCCTTTTCTTTGCGTCTTCCGTCAAGGGTTTTCGCTGCTTCTTCGTCTGCTCTGCCATTATACACACGTTTGCAACAATCTCTAGCGTTTCGTTGGCCTGCCTCTGTGCTGTAAACTGATCCTGCTTCGGTCGGCGGGTAGGATACACCGAACTTGCAAGTGGGATATTCTTCCTACAGGCAGTAGGCAGGCTCGGACTGGTAATCTGTACAACCGGGCAAATGCCCGGTGGGCCGGTCCACATGTGGGCCGGTGAGCTCCGGGATTAAAAAAAAAAAAAGTTATTTAGCCTATTTGCGGCCCGTCATGTAGGCCTAGGCCTAGCCTATAAATGCAGTTGCATCCATTTGGCTTGGGGGGTGACAGGTCAACCAGTGTGTGTTACGATCGCGCCCCCCTGCCCCACCCCTCAAGTGGATTTGTCCAAGCAGCCGCAAGTTCAAGTGCATGGTAGCCTAGGCCAGTGTTTTTCAACCTTTTTTGTGCCACGGCACACTTTTGACACTTAAAATGTCCCACGGCACACTAACATCCTGTGTGAAGAAAAAATAAACATACCATAGCCTAAAATTTCAAATAATTCACAGATATGGCCTTATTGTGGCTTCTATGCAAGACCTGCTCAATAAAACAAGTGCCCTCTGTTTCATTTGTAGGTGACTATATCTAATTTAATTGTTGTTATGAACTGGATATGTGATGATTCTGTGAATACTGGATATGGGGACCCCGTTGTACAATGCCTGCATACCACAAATAGTGCAATCATACAATCAATGAGAGCATGTGGTTATAAATTCTTTGATGCAACAGTTGCTTTTCTGGACCAGTGAGTGACATTTGGGTAATTTTCTGCGGCACACCTGATGATCTCTCAAGGCACACTAGTGTGCCCCGGCACAGTGGTTGAAAAACACTGGCCTAGGCTGTAGGCTATAAGTGCCCTCCGCTGGCTGGTGTTCACATTATCGCAGTTGAACCGTAAACAGCAATCAGAGGTCTAGTTTTATTCCATAAATAGGCTATATTGTTTGTATAGACGTTAGTTGCACGCGCTACCAAGAGCTTCCATTTACTGCACCATAGGCTACTGTAGTGCGGTTCTGTCAACATAAAAAAAACTACGGGTAGCCTACAATTTTCGTACAACTTGGTGGAAAAGTGTAGCACAGGTTAAAGAAAACCCATTCATTTTTGGAGCTGATCCTACTCAAAAGGAACTTCAAAGTATTTCCCATATTTGGCCTATCCTTTTAGCTCACAACGACAGTGAAAGTGAAACTTGGAAAGTGGTCTCTCCCCCGAGTGTTACATTAGATGCACAATCAATCGCGAGTCGATGCAGGTAAAAATTAGGATATCAACTGGTAGGTTAGTAACGAAGGTAGCCTAATTTTGCAAAATGTGATGACGGCACACAAACTAGGGCAAAAACGTTTAGTATAGCCTACACTTGTGGTGATAGCCTACAGTTAATGTGAATCGCGGACTATAACCAAAGTAAAGGAGAAGATTTGCACCAAAAGGCTGTGTTTGTGTTTCTAGCCTACAACATGTTGGCACAAAACGTAATTTCTGTCAACTATGATGATGTCCATGTTCAGTAGCCTATATTTTTCATTTAGTCAAGTAGTGACATGTGGTTTAATGCATGGGGTAACATGACGTGAGACAGACAGAATATGAGCCTGTCTTTAGCAGTGTTGGGAGTAACGGCGTTTAAGTATAACGGGCGTTACTAACGGCGTTAATTTGTCAATAACGGAGTAATCTAATTAATTACTTTTCTCATAGTTACAACGCCGTTATCGTTACTGAGAATGTAAAGCGTCGCGTTACTACAATTTGGTTTAATGAAGCGCGAGGTGTCAAGCTTAGGCTTTATCAGCTCAGCTGCCTGGCGAGAGAGCACATAATGATGACGCCGTTGCAAATGCGATGATGATTGGCTGGGTGGGCGGATGCCATGCTCACGCTGTCTCACTGCACGTTCTGACAATTACCTTACGGAATATTTAAGAGTAAGATAGTGTTCTGTTTATTGTGCAGTACGCCTAATATACAGTTACACAGAATTGCACTAATTAATGGCTAGATTTTCCTTTGTTTCTTCTTACCCAAGTTTACATTTGTGTGTCTTAATTTTGCACAATTTTATTTTCAATATTTATTTTGTATATGTTTTTATTTCTATGCATAAAGAGGAAAAAACGCACGCACATCCCGATCTAATCCTGGGTGCTGGACAAAACACTTACGATGAGAGAGAGGGGAAAAAAGTCCGCAACACCAGTATATGCTCCCAAGTTAAAGTTTATTTACCGTGACGTTTCGGGCCAACTCTAGCCCTTCATCAGACGTTTCTATGCATATCATATGGCAGGCTGCAATCTAAGTTCAAATAAATACCAACTGTTCTGAAATACTGTATGTTTTTATTCTTCAATCAGTTAATATGTCTTTGACGTTAAAGATGTTATAGAACGTAATAGCGTTATAGAACATACAAATTAACGTCAGTTACTTTGCTGAGTAACTAATTACTTTTACAGTGTGGTAACTGAGTTACTAACTCAATTACTTTTTGGCAGAAGTAATTTGTAACTGTAACTAATTACTTTTTTAAAGTAAGATGACCAACACTGGTCTTTAGCCTATCCCTGAATCCTGTCCCTCTCCATTTCAAATCACCTGTTATTGTGATTAGGCTATAGGTCCAAATCTAAATGTTTGGGTTCAGTTTATGAAGTGTTGATACAGCATAATACTGTGTGTTTGTTATTTATGGGGGGAATCAGGGGGGGATTTTTTTTTTGGGGGGGGGGGTCGTCGGTCCAGTGGTGGGCCGGTCCAGGAGAAAATTGCCAGGGCCGAATTTTGCTCCCAGTCCGACCCTGGCAGTAGGGGTGGGCGAGAGAGCCTTCATTCGCCCCGTAATGAGTCATTTAACCATATACCGACTTACGAAGATGTAGACAACAGAACTTAAAACGGTCCGCGCCACCGTTCTTCATTCCAGCGTTTTCTTCGAAAGTCCTTAACAAGCACCCAAGAGCCTGGTTCCACTGGGTATGTATCCAGAAAACTTTGAGGCAAAGCTAACGCCACCTGTTAAGAAACAAAAGATAGAGCAGCAATCAGTTCTCGCATGTAACCAGACAAGGTACCAACTACATTAGGTTAGGATTAGGTAAACCTGGAATTGGTATGGGACGGGCAATCAAAATTTCAAATGGACTTAACCCTTTTGATCTTGATGCACGGCCTCTGAGGTAGAGGAGAGCCAAAGGTAGAGCAGTCAACCAATTCCATCCCATTATTTTAGTCAGTTTATCTTTCAACATTCCATTAACATTCTGGCCATTTTGAAAACATATCCACAATTACAAGGCAATATTCATAACTTGCATTTTTGTCAATTTAATAAAATCCATCATAATATGTTCAAACGGGCCTGATGGTGGTGGGTGATGCCCTCCTTGGGCTCTTACTGTGGGTGCGGTGTTATGTTTAAGACAGGTAATGCACCTATCACAGTAAGCAGCTGCCGCGGTGGTGAATCCTGGTGCAAAATAAAGTTGTTCTATTGTTTTTACCATAGCTGTTGCACTCGCATGATCTAAACCATGAGTAACTTTAGCAACTATATGAAAACATGATTTTGCCATTTTTCCATTTTATTTTTTATTTTGTATCTGCCGATTTTTGTGCTTCTTTTAAAGCTTGACCTGATGTCACTATATCTGGTATTTGCAAATTCAAATTCAAAAACAATTGTATTTTGTTCGAAAGTCTTAAAAACTCTGGTGGTATCCTCCTCTCAACTCCCCCCTTCGCGGCACTTTTAGCAGCCGAGTCAGCCCTCTCATTACCAAGGCTGACCTCATCAGCGCCTCTAGTATGCCCTGCACACTTAATTACTGCTACAGCAGAAGGAAGCTGAATTGCCTCTAGCAACAATACAATGAACTCTTTATGTTGTACAGGTTTACCAGTAGCCTTAAGAAAGCCTCTTTCTTTCCATATTGCTCCATGGTCATGAACAATTCCCCAGCAATAATGACTATCAGTGTATATGCAAACAGACTTTCCAGCTGCCAACACACAAGCTCGAAAAAGTCCTATCAACTCGGCAGATTGGGCAGAAAAAGTTGGAGGGAGCGAGTAAGATTCAACCACTTCAAATTGATTCACCACAGCGTAGCCACTCCCTACCTCTCCAAGCGTAATGAGGAACCATCGACATAAAAAATTAAGTCAGGGTTAGTAAGGGGTTCCTCAGATATATCAGGACGAGGTTTAGTACAAATTGTAATGACATCACAGCAATCATGGCTTTCACCATCTTCGGCGGTAGGTAATAATGTTGATGGGTTGAGGGTGGTACAACGTAAGTGTGACATGTGCTAAAGTCAATAACACATGTTGGTACGAGTGGAGGTGGGCAGTTGTCAGATGTGATGTCTTTGCTTGTAAAAGCAATGCATGCACGTCATGTGGAACATGAACAGTCAAAGGATGCATAGATCCGCACAAGCCATTACTGCATTTGAAGCAGCTGCAACAGACTTCAAACAAGGCACCCAGCCTCTTGCTACCGGATCCAGTCTCTTTGACAAATAGGCTATTGGTCTATACTGTCCACCATGCAACTGACATAATACCCCAGACATGTAACCTCCTTTTTCACAAACAAATGAAAATCAAGATCATAATTAGGCAATCCCAAAGCTGGAGCTGAAGCTAAAGCTTGTTTCAAAATCACAAAAGCAGTCTCACAGTCGTCAGTCCAAGTTACAGTGTCAGTCAAACTCTTACAAACATTTGCGCATGCTCGGAGAGGTTGTGCCTTCTCCGAGAAGTCTAAAATCCAAGCACGACAATAACCAATCATTCCTAACAAGCTTAACAATTGCTGCTTTGTCCTGGGTCTCGGACAGCCAGTAATTGCAGTGATGCGTGACGCATCCAGGGCCCTGTATCCAGGAGTAAGTATATGACCCAAGTAGCCTACTTAACTTGCTCTTGGCAGAGTTGCAACTTTTCTTTAGAGACTTTAAGTCCCACCCTGGCCAGGTATTTCAGCAATGCCACTGTGTCAATCAGGCATGATTCTTTTGATGGACTTCCTAATAAAACATCATCAACATAAGAAATAACTGTACTTCCTGCCAGTGGAGTAAATTGTGTCAGACAGGCCACTAATGCCTCATTGAACACTGAAGGTGATTCTGTGTATCCCATAGGCAAACAACTCCAAGTATACCTTTGACCTTTAAAGGTGAAGGCAAACCAAAATTGAGAGGCAGGATGTACTCTTATCGTAAAAAACACATTTTTAATATCAATTGCAGAATAAAACTTCACAGTGGATGGCAGACTAGAGATAATTGTGCAAGGATTTGGCACAATAGGATGCCTCGGGTGAATAGCGTCGTTAACAAGTCTTAAATCTTGCACAAATCTCCAAGTGCCATCAGATTTCTTAACGGGCAAAATTGGTGTGTTAACTGGGGAGGAACTGCAATGCAATAGCTCCCCTGTCCAATAATGATTTGAATACGGGCTCTATCCCCTGCTCAGCCTCTTTCGACAACGGATATTGGGCTTTCGACGGGTAATGCAATGTTTTTGTGCATATTTTTAATGGTTGAGCAGTAGATAGAGTCCCAAAGTCATAACTATCAGCTGCCCAGAGATTATCTGGAACAGCGGCTAACAGATCTGCTTTCTCTTTTAAAGAGAGAACCCTCCATTCATTGGGTTGGGTTAATGAGGGTATTAAACATGCAGAGAGCTCTTTCTGCACAGGAGTAACTTTCAAAGAACACCATTGTTGGAAAAAATACGCATCTTGTGATGGTGAATAAAACAAATTTGGGGTATCTCGGACCACTGTCCAATCTTTAGCATTCACACACGCTTTCACAAACGGCCCTAAATCAATCCAATTTTCTTGGGCTACTTACCAATGCAACATGTGGATAAGAATTTAGGTTTGCAAACAAATATTTCAGACCTGGAGACAGGTCTACTACTACTGCAGAGTAGATTTTAGAGGTCAATACGCCGGCTACATCAATAGTCTCAATACTATTTCCTATCTGGTACCACTCTTTCACATACAGCTGATCTGGAGAGCCTTGAAAACATGCGATTGTACACTGAAATTGCTCAGGGGTTTCTGTCTTTTCTAGAACCGAGATCGGAGATTGTAATGCTAAACTAATGTCTTTACACTCATATCCTATCCATGTGGGGTTAACTTTCTGACAATACAGATAAATGTGCCCTTCTAGACCTACTCTTTCAGGAGAAAGAAAAAGTGTAAGATTTAATTTACACATTAGATCTCGGCCTAGTAAATTTTTTTAGGGCAAACACTGCTCAAGAGAAAAGAATGTTCTACTGTCTGATGTTCATATTGAACCACTAAAGGGGTAGAAACTGGTTCTGCGACTGATTGGCCTGAAGCTCCTGTTACATATATAACTCTATTGCTTTTTAATGTTAAAAACTTACAACTACTGTATCTTTCCTTCCAAGTGTACTAACATCCGCTCCTGTATCAACTAAAAAAGATACGTCATTACCATTCAGAGAAAGAGTTAGCTTAGGTTGTGCGGCAGCATTCAAAGTCACTTGGGGATAAAGTTCATAGGGTGATACAGAAGCGTTGGTGAGGGGTCCCGGAGTCCCCTGTTCAGAGTCCTCCCTGTCCTATTCAGAATTTCCATTCTGTGTCCAGACCGGACCCTGAGGGCGTCATTGTGATAATTTATCCCCGTCTTGTCTCTAATCACCCTGCTTCGAACAATATCTCGCTATGTGTTCCACGTCTCCACAATTCCAGCAACCATCTCTTTCAGTCCACCTAAATCCTGCTGCTCTTCTTCCTCCACAATGTTTGTTAACTGCTGAAGCCACTCTTCCCAAGAATTCTCTAGCAGTCTGTTGTAAGCTGAGAAATAGCCATTTTAGTCCAATCTTCAGTAGGTGAATACTTGCAGGGGCTTAGGGGCAGGAACAGCCAAAGCCAGCTGTGGTGCAGGGGGTGCTGAAGGGAATGGTGGTGGAGATTTACAGACTATAACGGCTGGATTGTCAGGTTCACTCGTCTGCACATAGACTTCAGTTGAAATGTCCATAGCTCCGCACAAACCTTCTCTCTCTCTCTCTCTGGCCCTGCTCTTTCTGTTCCATAACATTTCTGTGTTCCATAACTTGCTTTCTCTTCTCCTCTCTTTCCCTCACTTTTCTTTCCTACTTTTTAAACAAATCATGCTTAAAAGGCCTAGCCTTCCTTTCCATCATAGCCCTACATTCAGTTAACCTTTCCAAACTCAACGTACCATCTACTCCACTTATTCAATAAACATTCATCTACACATTCAGGTCCATATTTCTTAGGGACCGTTCGTTATTTATAAACGGGGTCACCGGAGGAAAATAGGGGAGGGTCATGTCTTTTTATTCTTTGTTGAGGGGAGGGTCACCTAACTTTTTTTTGTCTAGGAGGGAGGGTCACCCATCTTTTGTATTAATGAAAACAGCAAAAAATCAAAGTGGCTTGTTTGATTGTTGATTTCTGTCGCCATATAACGTATTCTTTCGTTCCATAGCTCTGTCAACATTGAACAATGAAAATAAGGGAGATTTCCCGGGTTTCTCACCCAAAATACGGAAAATGTCAACATTCGTCCCAATTAACGTTGGAAGGGTTGGAGCAACAAAGTAGCCTACTTTATTCACGCCTATATCCATTTGGTCAACTTTATCCAGCCCTAAAAAAGCTAAATTTAACTTTGGTTTACTTGTAGTTTACCGTGTAGCCTAACTTTAAACAGTGTGCATGCTTAACACAAAGCATACTTGTGCTTTATTCATCCACTCATCCAGCTCCTAACGTTTTGACAAGCATTTCTACCAATTGACCTTGTTCCTGCCCATCTCTAGCTTTGCTGTCTCCATCCTTTCTGTTTTTGTTGTTTGCAAAAACTATATAGTATTTATTGGTAACCAGCAACAAGTGCAATTTGTTAATCGCTGTCATCCTCTCTCCTGCCAACAAAAATATGTTAGGCCTACGTTCCAAGTAGCAGTGCATAATTCTGCTTCATAAAGTTGAACAAATACATTTGGTCATATAAATAGCCAGTTTATGGTCTACAGTGTAGTTGGTAAGTTATGGTAGGCCAACTTTGAGTGAATATACAGGGGGAATTCTTTGTCTAGCTGAGTAGCCTGGCAGGTGCGCACGTAGGCATAGCCTACGGCCGAACACCGCAAGCGCTAATGAATCTTGCTCTCACGACAACCACGTCGTTAACTTACAGTAAATAGGCCTAGGGTTGCAAAGGGGCGGAAAATGTCCTGTAAATTTCCGGAAACTTTCCGGTAACTTACCATGGGAAGTTAAGCTGGGGAATTTTGGAAATATTCCAAATTGGAAACTTTCATGGAATTAAAGGAAATTATGGGAATTAATGGGAATTTACGGGAATTAACTGGGAATTTTGGGTAATTCATACAAACTGTTTCATATACAAACATTAACATTTTGTTTCATAATAAGCAATATGATTTTTTATGTTCGTATTTTCGCTTAAGCTAAGCATACAAAGCTAGCTAGCATGCTAGCGGGAATCCCATTCTCTGCCTATGGTTTACTAGCGTGCTAAACTAGCAACACTGAACTGTCCAAGATACACCACACCACTCAACAACAAAATCTGATTGGTTGGAACATTTTTCCCCCATGCATATAAACGCACCATAGGTTTCCTTTATGTCTAGCAGCATATGCCGATTGCTGTGTGCATGTGATTGACATATGTGCAGGGTAGAAATTCGACTGAAAATGCATTAAATCAGGTTTGTAACTAATATTAGACTGCAAGATGGGGTTTTGTCCACTACATTTAAGTTCCCTGTTATAGACTAACTTGCCATATTAAAAATTCCCAGTTTATTCCCATTAATTCCCGTTTCTTCCTGTTAATTCCCATATATTCCCGTTAATTCCCATGGAAAGTTTCCAACTTTGAAAATTCCCGGAATTTTGCAACTCTAAATAGGCCTAGGTTAACATCACTCTGAGTTCGCATTCAAGCAAGCAAAACGATGATTTGAATACATCTGTTTCACTGGAAGGGCAAGGGGTAGCAACAGGACAACACAGAGACAGGCCAAAATGCAGGACTAATGTTATGAGTATTACAGTAATATGGGATATTCTACGGGTAAATATTAAAACGGCAAGACAGCAGGGAAACGTTAAAATGATAAACCCGAAAAAAGTTGGCATGTTAGGTATTTTTCGGTCCCTGTGATTATTTGTGAAATTGTGCAAACGGCCTTTTCAAGTCATTTGAGAAGGAAGGAGTGTAGCAAGCTCCCAAATTGACGCTCGTCTGAGAAATTGAGTTTTGGATAATGTTCAGCTTCGGCAGCTCTACAATGACTGAGGAAGCCTAGAGACGAGTCCATAGCAACAAGTTCATGTGTTGAATTAGTTATTACCCAGTGTGCTTTGTTGAGTGGTCTCAATGCTTTATTGTTTTATTTCATGTGAATACTTACTAGAGGAGTAACTTTTCAAGTAGGCTAATGCATTTGCAGGAAGTGTGCATTTAGTTTCCATGCTTATTGTGTTTCCACAACAATGTTAGGGAGTAAATCTACTGAAATGGCCACCATCTTGGTGAAGTGTGATGTGTAAAATCAGAAAGCAGAGGTTGATATTAGAACGGTAGCATATGTTGATGTGTTACCATAGCATAGCGTGTAAGATCGTGGGTGGAACAAGTCGACAATTGGCCGGGGAGGGTCGTGTCATTTTTGAAAATGCTGCTGGAGGGTCGTTAAAAATTATAATGCAGGTAGGGGAGGGTCATGCAATTTTTGATCGAAGCAATCAAAATCCCTCCGGTGACCCCGTTTATAAATAACGAACGGTCCCTTATCTTTTAAACATCCAGGATTATGTATACCTTTGGGCAATTTAACAGTTTTACTATTACTAGTCCCCATAGCAGTGTCCCTTTAATATATTTTAATTAGCCAAATTACCACACACCTAAAACAGAGCAAACTATCAGAGTACAATAGCAATGCTCTCAACCAATCCAATCCCCGTATCAAGCGCTTTAAGCCAATCCTACCGATTGCTTCTCTTAGCAGATCCTTTATGGATTGCTCTTCGGCTGTGCTCACAAGCCAACCTTTCTACCTTCCTACAAGTAGAGCAGATTGCTTTGGTGGCACCCGGCACACAAGCCAACTTTTAAAGGGGAACTTGGCAACTATTTCAACGTAATAAACCCGTTTAGAAATCATTTGGATGGTTAAATGACCTGTTCCGGTGAAAATGGTGACTTTTCCCGCTGCCCCTAGCGTACCCAGGCGGAAAACCAACCTTGCAACATTGAGACTACCGTCCTGGAAAAAGAAGTGAGAAACAAGAAACTCGTTTCAAATCGTGTTTCTTACCTTGTAACATCCACATTGTCTGCCGAACTTTTGCTAGCTTGTAAACAAATCCATGTGCTTTATAGTTACCTTTTTCCACAGTTTGAAATAGCATAATGCACAATTTCTCCAGCAGAGGGGGAAATCCTGCCAAGTTTCCCTTTAACTACAAAGCGGTAGAAAAAAATCACTTCCCACTCACCACCTAGGTGCCTGTGACCACAATACGGTAATACCGTATCCGAGACACAGGATGACTCCCTTCCAGCAAGGATGGGTCCCGCGGGCGATGTTGCCTTTTTTACACGGTATTATCCCAAAATCAAAAATAGATCTCCCGTAAGTGCTTTTCGGGTCCTACGCCTTCCAGGTTTCACCGCCGCGTCCATGGCCGTAGCTACCATAGAGGACACCGAGGTCATGTCCTCGGTATTTTTTTCTTTACGTTTCGTTTCATTTATTAAGTAGGCTACAAATAGGCCTAGCCGACGAGACAATTATTTTTGCATCAACGGACCGTCACGTGATAGCCTACCTACATATCAAAACGAAAGTAGAGTCGAGTCGGCTATCGCGGACTGTGTCCTAAACTAATTAACGAACGCAACGCAGCTCACATAGTTTAAAAATAAATTTCAAAATAAACTTGACGTTTTGTTAATTTCTGCACTAGGCTAATCTCAATTCACCTGACCTGAACAAAGGCTGTCACAAAGTTAACGTTTGGAAAGCCAGCAGAAGAGCAGACCGAGAAGGAGGGAAGGTGAGAAATGTAGGCCTAGGGCTACCAATGACATGCTAAATAATGAAAATGTATGTTGAAATTCAGTGGAGATGCAGTTAGCTAACCTGCATTGAAAACGAAGCTATATCAATGTTATATAGGATGGATAATGTTGTGAAGGATATTATCTCATGGCACAAATATGAGGCTACTTATTGTCAAATTATATCAATTATTGTTCAGTAATTTAGAGACTTGTTGTTTTAAGAAATCCAACACAGGAGACAGGGGATAGAAATCAGGCAGTTGAGAAGAAAGAGGAGAAGAGGGAAATGATAGGTGAAGGGCCCTCCCAAGTGAGAGTCAAGATGTGACACTCACTGTGTGAAGGTAGCCTACAAGATCTGCAGCCTATGACCCTGCAAATTATGCAACATTTACACTGATGAGGAGAAGCAGCTCATTCTTAATAACAGATGAAGCAGGGTCCAGTATAAATATCCAAAGCCAATTTGGGAAAAGGCTCAGATATACAGGTGCATCTAAAAAAAATAATATTGTGGAAAAGTGTGTTGGTTCAAGTTATAAACAAAACATGTTATAATCTGAACAAATATATGGTTGTTGGCAAAATTGGAGGTTCGGAAGAACCTCCTAGCATTTTGGGGTGCCCAAAATTTCTAGCGACGCCCCTGACCTCGGTATTTGAAAAATCCTGGCTACGGCCTTGGCCGCGTCTCGGAGTTAGGTATCCCAACCGCTGCCACCAAAATGAGGTCAAAAATATCCAGGCAACACTCAGGTGTGAGGAACCACTGCAGGTTTATTCACGATACCGGGAGCAGGTCACTAGCAACAGCATGTTTCAGTAACACTACTCAAAGTTCTCTAGGGCGAAGCCCCATCTTATACATGTTAATTGGGGGCCAAGCAGCGAAGCTGCGAAGGCACCCATTGAGTTACTAGGTTTTCCTATTATTATTACACTTCTGCCATTGGAGTCTATGGCAGCCCATAGAACGCCTGGCTAAAAAGTGTGGATTTTTTGGCAGAAAGTTTCGGGACACTCCACTGACCACTCACACTCATTTACGGACCTGTAAACCCAGCCATCTAGCGCCACCAACAGGTCAAAATGTGGCCGAAAATTGAACCGCTGGGTCTAAAGTTATGACATTCAGCACACTGATTCAGCACTGTCCCATGATCACTTTCACCAATTTACAGAACTCTATGCCCAACACTCTAGCGCCACCAATGGGTCAAACCTGGATTGCATTCACGCATGTGACCATTGAACGGTGTGTCCGATTTTCACATATCAGGCACCGTTGGAATCCCTGGAACGACCTAAGTTCAATGACCCCTATTACGTCACTTTCCGGCATATTGGACCTCCGCCATATTGGATTTAGTCCAAACTCTATGAAAAGTTTCAGCGGTCACAAATTTCATCCGATTTTCACGGAACTTGGCGGAGATGATCTTCTGCCCGAGCCACACAAACGATACTTGCCAGATTTTTCAATTTAATTTTTGTTTGCCTGTGACAGCCAATCAAATATGGCGATGAAGCCGCCAAACAGGAAGTGGACTAACATCTCCGTGACGCTTTGAGTTAACATAACAAAACTCGCTACCATTAGTCAGGACACAGTCCCAATCGCTCACAGCAATTTTTATGCATATACATTGAACACTCTAGCGCCACCACCAGTTCAATGCTGGACATGCGTTCATGTGCGTGATCCTTGACTCTTTTGTCTGATTTTCTGATCTTCTCACCGAGCCGCACAAACGGTACTTTTTTAATTTCAGGTTTATTTGCCCGTGACAGCCAATCACACATGGCCTTGATGCCGCCTAACAGGAAGTGGGCTAACATCTCGGCTACTCTTTAATGTATGAAGTCCAAATTTGGTATAGGGACTTGGTATTTGATTGTGAGGACGCACTAGGAAATTGGCATTATTTGGCCTCTACAGGGGGCGCTGCAATACAGGAAGTGAGCTTGTATCTCAGCAACACTTTGATGTATGAAGTCCAAACTTGGTACAGGGACTTGGTATCTGATTGTGATGTTGCACTAGGAAATTGGCATTATTTGGCCTCTATAGGGGGCGCTGCAATACAGGAAGTGAGCTTGTATCTCAGCAACGCTTTGATTTATGAAGTCCAAACTTAATACAGAGACAAAGTAGCTGATTGTGAGGACATGCAAGGAAAGTTGTCTCATTTGGCCTCTAGGGGTGCTGTAATAGAAAAATTGAGCTCACATCTCAGCAACTCTTTGGTGTATGAAGTCCAGGGACATGGAAGCTGATTGTGAGAACGCACAAGGACATTGGTTTAATTTGCGCCTCTAGGGGCACTATAGCAAAGTAAATGAGCTTATTTCTCAGCCATTCTTTATCCAATTGCAATCAAACTTGCTGTGAGTGGTTGCTTATGCCATGGCAACACCATTCCTGCTATAGGGCACTGCTTGGCCCCCACATTGCTGCTTGCAGCTATATTTACATTGGTAATACAAATCACATGAGTACAATGGTCTTTTCCAAAAATCCTCATACATGCAGAAATACAACAATACATATATACACTTCTTGGACATAGCATGTGATCCATCCATGCACCATACGCAAGTCATGTGGCTACTCCAAGTAAGTAGATAATTGGTCAATACAATACATATGCATCCTTCAGCATTCTCTTGCCATAGTCTAGTTCCTGTCGGGATTGTTGTATAAAATTATCCTATGGGTTGTAGACATCATGATGAGAGAACGAGTTTGAAACTGTAAAGCATGTATTCATATAACCTTAATCATAATCAAGTAATACACTGAAGTTATTCCTAACCATAATACTCTTATAACATTTTAAATAACAAGTTTAACTAATACTATTAACATACTGAAGCTATTCTACCAGAATTCCCCCTACGTGCGCTCTGTATCCCTATGTCTCTTTTTGCTGCCCTGTGTCTCATTTTGTTGCACTGTGTCTCATGCTGCCTTAGCCTAGGCCTTTTGAGTCGGCCTTGAAGCTGCAAGATACCGCATACACAGGGCGAGCTCTACTCATAACAACCAGTAGGAGAGTGCAGGGGGGCGAACGATATTTAACCCATGCACAATGTATGACCTGTGATCACTCTATACTGTACACCCCTGAACTTTCCATAAACTTAAGGTGAAAAGTTCATTCGGGGTAGTGTTGTGTCAGCATTTTGGAGGGGTATAAGTAAGAGAGTTCTACCTTTGTTCGGGAGTGCGATCGTGCGATCCACTCAGGCTTTGCGCTATGTAGTCATTAAAGGAATTTTTGCACGGAACTCTGCCGGACTTTTGCGCCTTCTTTTTGGGACAAGTTTTTGACTTCAGCACTTATAATGGTGTATTTTTGTTACGTTGTGGGCAAGATGTTTGGACTTAATTTCTGGCCCGAGTCTGAATATCTGCCACGGCAGGATATTCCTAATATTACTAGGGGTGTGACTTTCGAAACCGACGTCTTGAATCAGTGTCGAGGCTTCGAAGCACAAGTGTTTCGAAACACTGCTTCGAAACGTGGTTCAAAACAGCCATGTCATGTGACCACTGCTTCGAAACATCATTCAAAATCCCCATGTCATGTGACCAAAGTTAAGTGAACCTTCGGTGCATTTCACCGGTGTCGGCAGGCGTGCCCGCGCGTTCAATTAACAGTGTAGCTTTCACTTAAGCAATAACCATGATGGTGTAGTGGTTAATGAGGGTGTTTTTTGCACGGTAGCCCAGGCTGCTCAAATGTGGTTCGATCCCCGTTTGATTTGTAAGGTATTGTTTCAGATCGTATCTGTTTATGTTTTCTTTCTTCACCATTAACCACACAGTTTCAACTAAACTCTCAGAATGGTCAAAAATCGAGAGTTTTTATAAGAAGAAAGTGATTTAATTCGGCACAATTGCTTCGAACGTTTCAGTGTTTCATAAAGCCTCGCTGAGAGCAAATGACAGACAAAGCAAAATTGATGCACAGTATTGAATGTATAGTAAGCATACACATAATATAAGAAAATGAAATGTTAATCACTTCTATGTAATAAATGTAGATTAGTATTCACTTCTAATACATGTAAAATTATTAATAATCACTTCTATTTCATAAAAATGTTAGTAATCCAAAATTTCTCCTTCACCGTGTTTCATCTTCAGAGAGCTCTTTCTTCAGCAGCTGCCAGGGAAAGGGAAGTCTGCTCTTGCTGGTTCTAACATCAAGGACTCCCGCAACCTGGCTGAAGAGGCAGATACGTTTTTTTCTGTCATGCAGCACTGCAGGGCAGCAGTGCACCACTGCGCTGCTGAATCATCGCCACCAGAGGGAGCTCTCGTCATTGCAGCGCAGCAGGGAAAGCAAGGCCTGAGTTTCTCTGAGTTTGAGTTCCTCCGTATGCCATTTGGGTTAAAAAACGCCGCCCAGACGTTCCAGCAACTCATGGACAGTGTTCTGCGTGACTTGCTGTTCGTTTTTGTGTACTTGGACGACATCCTCGTAGCTAGTACTTCCAAAGTCGAACACCTGGCGCACCTCAGGGTTCTGTTTCAGCGTCTGGACGATCACGGACTGATCATCAACACAGCAAAGTGCCATTTTGGTTGGTCTGCCATTGACTTCCTTGGCCATCATGTCACGACCGAGGGGGCGGCTCCGCTAGCGGCTAAGGTGGAGGCCATTGGCCAGTTCCCGTGACCAGCCACGGTCAGGACCCTACAGGAGTTACGATAATTTGCTGCGCAATTGATCAAGGAACCGCGGACAGAAAAAGAAAACAAAAGTTTCTGTAATTAGTAGGAAATACTTGTTAATTTGGTGTCATCAAACATAGAGGCATAGAATTAAGTCGTGGCATGAGCGTTTCTTCAATGCATGCGTGTGCACGTTGGTAGCAAAGCTAAGCTTCAACCTATTGGAAGGCTATTTAATTATGAAACGACATTTAATAGAACGACATGGATTTATGCAACTTCCATAAAAAACAGAGCACAGACTATATAAAACACTGTCTAGCATTAAGTATTAAAGTCAGCCAAAAGCTATTATAGTCTTAGTTAAAGATAGTTAAAGGTCTCCAGATCATTGATTTACGCATGATCTGATCCGCCATTTACCATTCACAAAAGCTGGTATTGTGTTTCCTGAATCCTTACATTCAGGCATTCAAATGAAATGTAATTAAATAGCATATATATATTCTATCAGTGTATGATGCTTGCATGAGGGAAACATCCCAAAACAACGGCACCCATATAATTGCTGTTGTTTTGAGAAGTATTTCTCATGCAAGCATCATGCAACAATGCAAAAACAATGCAACCTAGGCCTAATTATATTTTACATTAGTAAAGCAGTACTCTGATGTGGATGTTTTCACAAACTTTTGTGAACAATCTTAGCACTTTAAACATTGACTGCAGTGTTTCCCACAGAATTGAATTCTATTTGTGGTGGTAGGTTTGGAGAATTAACTTCAATGCAACAGATTTTAACACATTAGCGCAGCGTGGTTATGATGCTAACCAGATTTAAGCCCAATTTAGTACAAGCTGGAAAATCATTGTGTGGTGGTCAATGTTGATATTGTGGTGGCCCGCCACAAATAAGTCAATGTATGGGAAACACTGGACTGTTTTGAAGTGCATGTATAGCAATATAGTATAAAAATAATAATAATTGTGATATCATAGATATGGTGGGTGGGAGGAGGGGGTGGGTTCATGTAGGTGGGCCCTATGACGTATGCCTTGACTGGGCCTCAGGTCAAAGTAGTTAGAGAAAGGCTGATGTAGACGACAAAGCAGCAAGGAGGCGTCGTATGATCATTTAAACAAGTTTTATGACAAGGTCGATGAGGATGGGAAAAATCGTACATTTCTGTGCAAACTTTGCCTGCACTTCAGTCACATCCACAGCAATCCTGAAACGGCACATTGAACTGAAGCACCTGGCTAGCCTTTCAAGGTATGTGCAAGCCAATAAAAAATCAAAAGACTGTCAAGACAGATCCTCAACCCAAATTAACTGCATTCTATATGGGCTGTGGCAATAATTTTGAAAAATTTTGAATTATGAACTATGAACTGAACTAGTTCATTTTACAATTTGTGAACTGAACTTTGAACTAGTTAACGTAGAAAGTGAACTTTCCCAACACTAAAAAGCCAAAGTGCAGTATCTACGAAAATTCCAAACCGAGAAAAACAGCATTGTTGTTTATCTTTCACACTGTATTTTAGCAGATACTGTAAAATCAAAATCCCTATATCTTCAGGAAATGTTTCAGTAGATTAATGAGATTTTGATAGATTGATTAGAGGATATGGCATTTTATATTGGTGTAAAAAAGTGAATTTCTCAAAAAATGCAGTTACTGCACTTTGGCTTTGTAGGGTAGCAGGTGCCGTCCACGAGCAGCTGGTCGAGTGCTTGGCAGCCCCTGGCCTTTTTCAGCCGGCAGTTGCGCCCAACGGAGAGGAAGTACAGCACATTTGACCGGGAGCTGCTAGGCCTTTTCCTGGCCATACGACACTTCCGTTTCCTGCTGGAAGGCGGATCATTCACTGCCTTTGTGGACCACAAGCCTTTAACCTTTGCCATGGCCAAGGTTTCGGAGCCATGGTTTGCCTGGCAGCAACATCACCTTTTTTTATTTCGGAGTTCATAACGGATATTCGTCATGTGGCAGGAAGGGACAACCATGTGGCAGACTGTCTTTCTCGTCGTTTTGCGGGGGCGGTGCATCTTGGAGTGGATTATGCACGTATGGCGGCGGACAAGGTCCATGACGCTGACGTCCAGGCGTACAGGACTGCCATCAGTGGACTGCGTTTGGCGGATGTTCCTTTCAGCGGCACGGGTGTCACTCTGCTTTGTGATCTCTCTTCATCCGCGGCCGAATTGGTCAATGGGCAGCCTCTGTGGGTGCCTGGGGATTTCTTGCCTGATGTTACCCACCCATGGTCTGCTGGTGAGCAGCGGCAGGCGCACCTCCATGGTGCCCAGGTTTTTGCGCCAGTGCCCACCTCTCAGCACGGCATGCCACGTTCACAGCTCTTGCCAGGATTGCAGGACGCGGCATATGTGTTTATTCGTCATGATGCTCACCACAGCCCCTTGCGTCCACCCTATGATGGTCCGTTCCGGGTGCTGGAAATGGGAGACATATTTTTTATCCTCGACATCGGGGGCAAGCGAGACCTGGTGTCAGTGGACCGCCTTAAACCCGCTCACTTGGACTCTCCGGTGGTAGTTGCCCAACCCCCACGGCGGGCCCGTCCTCCATCTACCACGCTTCCACAGTCAACGAACCCTGAACTTCCTGTTCCTGCGGCTCCAGTGCCTGATGGCCAGAGCAAGTTTGGCCGAGCACTGCGCCCCCCTAACCGGATGAACTTGTCTGTCTTTGTGAATTCTGGGGGGGCATATGCATATTTGCTGGCGCGACTTGTGTGTACCTATAAACTGACATGCGAGCTAAGTTTACGGTGATTAAAGTTTCCCCAAGTTCGGGCTTTTAAACCTATTCGCTGCGTCCTTGTCTCCCCATAGTGTCGACTCCTTTACAATATATATTTTATAGCACTGAGGCTGCTTGCCCCCTGTTTGACTGTCTCCAGTGTTTGCCTTTTTTCCCGGTCTGAGTTTGTGTGTGTGTGTACGCGTGCAAGTATGTGTGTGTATGCGCAAGTGTGGGTTTGTGATGGGGGGACTAATTAATGCTGATTTTCTCTTTCTCGCTGATTTTCTCTGATTGAGGTCTGGACTCTGGCTCTGCCACTCTGAAATGTTGATATTGTTCTCAGTTAACCGTTTCTTGCCTTGTTTGGCTGTATGTTTTGGATCATTGTGTGGTTTAATGATCCAATGATGCCCATTGGGGCAGGTCTCTCGGTAGACTGCCTGATCTTTTCCACCAAAAATCTCAATGTAGCCCCTGTCAGGATTCGTAAATAGTTCGGACCCAAGTGCAGAGTTAGTTCAAAAAGTTTATTCAACAGAAGAAAACTCCAACAAAAAACTTCCCGTCATACAGTGGAAACTGAACAAAAGGCAGACCCTCGGTCACAAAACTGAAAAATGGCAAAAGTCTGACAAACCAGAAACACAGTCCACAGTCCAGAGTAATCCACAGGCAGGCAGAGGTCAGGACCGAGAAGCAGTCCAAAAGGCACAGACAGGCAGATAGTCCAAAACGGCAGGCAAATCCAAAAGACAGGTCACAGGCAGAATTCAAACAGACGGGTAGACAGAACAACAGGTAGAATCCAACAGAGGCTTGAAAGTGCTCAGACAAAATGCTGGGACAATCTGACAAACTGGGGCTGACAACACACAGAATAAGTAGGCCTAATCATTAGGTAAGGGATAATGTATTGTCCGCCGGTAATTATCAGAAAATAAGTCCCGACAGGGAGAACAGAACCCCGACGCGCAGCGGAAAAATCAAAAAATGATTTTGCTATTGTTTCGTGTCTTCCGCTAACAAAATAAATAGTTCGCCACACAGTTTCAGGTGTTGCGTGGCAACGTCTTACTAGCTTACTTTCCCTTTCAATGAAATTCCATTGCAATAAGCGAACGGAATTCTTGCGGATCGATATGAAAGACGTTAATCAACCCGTTGCCATTGACAGCGGTGATTAAATGCTTTGCCGGTGATTTATGTAGATTTAACATAGGCCCGAACGTTGGGAAGGCCCATTCATGTGAATGGAATTTTCTGCAGCACTCTGAAGAGCCGTGTAATAAGACTAAATAAAGAACAGGTGAGCAGACAATCAGAAAGGGGCAAACAAGAAACAGGTGAGCACAAAATGGCTGACTAGGCTGACAACAGGAAGTGAAACATGACAGGTGAGGGCGGGATCTTTACACAAAGCAAACAAAGGCATATGGTTGCAAATACCCAAAATGTCCAGCAGGTGTCATGAAATCAGGAATACTGACAGCCCCTTGTTTTAGTGTTACCGTTTACTTTGAGAAGTTCATCAGGTCCCATTGTCTGAAAAACACCCAAAACTAATAAATTTCTATAGCTATTCTCCACATTGTGGATGGTGTTTTAGTGGTTGAAATTTTCACTCCATCTCAAAATGGATCACTTGATCATCTTGGATGCTGATCATGGATCACTCTTCTCCAAACATGCACAACTCAGCTAAACCTTTATAAGGGCACACCTGGACAAAGAATTTAGCTTTGCTGGATTTTTTTTGACCCAGGGACATGGCCTAAGATTGGCATAAAAAAGAAGTATTAAATTCCAATGATGTCCATTTCAATTGTGGGGGTTAAAAAGTATTCTTTTGGGATATTTTTCAACCAGGGGGACTTAGTGACCTTCTCAAAGTACACGGTAACACTACAGCAAGAGGCTACACTGGGATTCTGGAGAAAAAGATCAGGCAGTGTGCCAACAGACCTGCCCCAATATCATTGGGCCATTAAACCATACAATGGTTTCCAACACATACAGCCAAACAAGGCAAGAAATGGTTAACAGAGAACAATATCAACATTTTAGAGTGGCCCAGCCAGAGTCCAGACCTCAATCAGTCAAAAAAGTGAGCACAAGGCCAAAGTGATGGCAAATAATCGTTCCGTGGCCTACTGGTTAGCGCTTCGGACTTGTAACCGGAGGGTTGCCGGATCGAACCCCGACCAGTAGGCACGGCTGAAGTGCCCTTGAGCAAGGCACCTAACCCCTCACTGCTCCCCGAGCGCCGCTGTTGTTGCAGGCAGCTCACTGCGCCGGGATTAGTGTGTGCTTCACCTCACTGTGTTCACTGTGTGCCGAGTGTGTTTCACTAATTAACGGATTGGGATAAATGCAGAGACCAGATTTCCCTCACAGGATCAAAAGAGTATATATACCGAAATACTTATACATACTTAATACTTCCTGCCTCAAAACCCAGATTGCTGCTAAAAAGGTGCGGTCTACAATCATTGTGGAGACATGGAGAGGCTTGGTAGGTATTATAAGAACCATTTTGAGAGTTTTGATGGCACATAAAGATGTTTCTATTGATTATTTAAAAAGGGTATGAATAATTTTGGACATGCCATTTTTCATAAAAATGAAATTTCATTAAAAAAAATTTGATTCCATGTTTCTACCACATTGTCTTACAACCTTTTGGCATGTGGCAGTGTCATTTTCAGTCACAACAAACATATTGGTCAAGAGAAAATCAACATTGCATCAATATTTGCCAGGGGTATGAATAATTTTGTTCTTATAGTCCACACATGTTATACTCTTTTCAATATATTTATAATTTTGTATACAGTAGAGACAAAAACTAGTATGTCTATTCAGTGGATAGAGAACTGTTACTGAGTATATTTTGCTGCAAGATACTCTGTGATCTACAACTCCGGAAAAAATTGAGAGACCACAGCAAATTTGAATATGACCGTCAACTCATTAAAATGTCACTCAGCAACCGTATGACATCAGAAACATTTGCAGTGGTCTCTTCATTTTTTCCAGACCTGTATGTTCATGTTCAAATTAACAGAAGTTCAACATTAAAATGAAATGTGTTGGAAAAGCAGTAGGCGGCAATAAAGAGCACTATTAAACTATAAATAGAGTATTGTAAGAAGAATAAATATTTTTGATATAATTAAACATTTAAAATAGAACAGAAATTACATAACATTGTATACATTAAAAAGAAGGACTGACGTGAAACTGATGAGTGTATACAGCATTATTGCTCATTAGATGTCTTTGTCAGTGCAAAATATAAAAAATCTCTCATGTTATGTTAATAAATATATGGGTGGTGGTGGTGGGGGGGTTCACAAATCAAATGTGCCAACCCTATTTTCACCCATTCTCAAAACTGTTACCACCCACAAATGCCTTAGGCATATTTGTGTCAAAGAATGCTTTCACTTTTATTTTTCACAGAGCTGAACATGATGGTTGAGTAGGCTAAGCTAGGCCTATTTACAACAGAAATGGGTAAGTTTCAACAAATTACATTTTCGGCATAGCATAGGCTACTGCTGTTACTTCTACAATTTTTAAGACATTGAAACCAGCATAGATTTCCTTGGCGTCAGTTAGAAACATAGCCAGGTATCCTGCGTCAGTATAGGCCATGAGCCTAAAGATAATAGCCTAGGATTTGAAAAGGTCTATTTTGCTTGCCTAAAAAGTGAGATACTGCGTCACCACCAGCTGCTTGAAACCAGCAGACAGCATTGGGGTCAATTAAAAGCAGATAGGTTAATTTTTTAAAACGTTGTGAGTTAGCAGCCATTCCCCAGAGGATATTAAATGTCCATTTGAGAAAATGGCGCACGTCTCTGGGCGTTTTCACACCTGAATGTGCGGACCAAGGTCCGAACAAACGTTCGTGTTTAGGGCGTTTTCAGACCTAGCCTATTTGGTTATTTGGTCCGCAGCAGGAAATAAATTGGTAGGCTACAATCTTACGAATTGTGGTCCGGTTTAGTTTCACACACGCATTGTTTTTAGGCGGACCAAACTGCGTGGGAGTTGAGCAGACAGCTCACTCAGGTGTTTCTTCCGCCTATTTTGAGCTATTTCGTTGTAGGCTACACTGTAGTGACAGTTTTGCGGGGCGATCTTGGCTCAGTGTTTGCATTTATGACTTTTGGCAAATTGTGGAGTTTGGAAACGAGTGTAACTGCATCTAGAAAATAATGTGATTTACTCACTCGACCATACATTATTTGTATCTCCTCACGCATCTGATTTACTCACTCGACCATACATTATTTGTATCTCCTCACGCATCCACATTTATCCATTCCATATTAGGACAAATTGCGCATGCCATTTATTTAGGAAGTGAATAGGAAATAATATGTAGGCCTACCTAATTTTACCAATGATCCAATGATCTTAACTCTCAAAATTAACTACAACTAGACCAGGGGCGATTCTAGACCTAGAGCTTTGCTGGGGCACAGGCCCCCAACTCCCAATACATAAAAAAATGTGCGCGCAATATGAAATAAATGGCTAGCCTACGGGTAGGCTACAAGCATCAAAATCATTATTGTCACTGTCATACTGTAGGACTAGCACTCTCTCCCTCAATTGTTGTAGCAGCCACTATCCAGCAACATTCAAACACAAAGGCATTAGTAGGCAGGGCCAGGTTAAGGTCATCTGGGGCCCGGGGCAGAGGACTCCCCGAGGCCCCCCCCCCCCCCATTTTTTTTTCAATATATATATATTATATATTACTATTATTATTATTATCAATATACATAAGACAGAGAGAGAGAGAGGCAATTAAATTATGACAGACATAATGTAAAAATGAAATGTGCATTTATATTGTGGAACCGTATAACAAACATACAATTGTACCAACATACAAAAAACAAGTAGCCTACAAACATGGGGCAATGCACACACAAAAATCAACCATGAAATATTACATTATTACCATCAATTACTTCAACTAAGGCTTGAAAACTGCCAGTGGTACCCAGGTCAGACTAAAATGTGCAACTCCCGAACTCTGAACTCATGAAACATTGTAGCCTAGAGTTTGGCGCGCACGCATACAGCCACATCATGATGCATTGTAACACGCTGTCTGTAATACACTGTAACACGCAGCCCTAGCCAGCCACGACGTCAAATACATTGAAATATGCAGTCTAGCGCACACACACAGCCCAACCACATCAAATACAAACAAGGGGGGTGTTGCAGCCGCACACACCTACCTAACTTTCAACGCTTTAATAAGATTTGTCCCGGTTAGGTTCCTGCATTGGTCAGTTAAAAAGTAGCCTACATACTGTAGTAGGCTAATAACATCCACATGCAATATCTTTATAACAACGCCTATTTATTTGGACAACTTTGTATAGCCCTATAAAGGCTAAAATTACCTAGTTTTGTTCTAGCGAAGGCTACGTTCACATATGGCTTTAAAGTTTAAACAGTGGTAATGCTAGCCTAAAGTTTTGACAAGCAATAATCTTGCCTACCTTGTGCTTGCGGCTTGCCCATTTGAAATAGGCCTAACCCCTCTCGCTTTGCTGTTTCCATCCTTTCTGTTTTCGTTGTTTAAAAAAAACGTGTTATATCCATGATGAGTCTCGAGTTAATGAATTAGCTTATACCATTGTGTGCTGATAACCAGCTTGATAGTAATAGAAAACAACAAGCTAGCCTACAACTTCTGTAGCATGCCTGTGTATCTCTCCTGCTCAATCAAAAGGTGCGCGCGTGCATAGTTCTGCATTAAGTTGATTTTGATAACGTTACAAACTTTACTTTACAGAAAATTGTAAATAGCCTACTGGCATGCAGTTATTGGAATAGGCTACTATGCAGAGTTGAGAAGTTATGGTAGCCTAGGCCAATTTGGTGTGAATACACGCACACAGGGGAAATTCTCTCTCGTTGGGTAGCCTGGCTGATACGCACAGTGCGGCCATGGTTTTGGCGCGCCTTACTGAGAACGTCTGGCTGAAGCTCTCTCTTTTTTCGAGATCCGCTTTCATATTTACTAATTGTCTCATGCGAAGCCATTGTTGTCTGTGATAGCATGCATTGATACGGGCAAAGACAGGTGACGATAAGACACTTGTTTTCTTTTTTTAAATATCCCGCACCGGGGCCCCCTAGTGGCCGGGGACCGGGGCAGCAGCCCCTTTGCCCAATGCCCAAACGCGGCCCTGTTAGTAGGCCTATACTCACTGCATGAATTTAATAGCCTTTCCTACTAACTCAAGGGAAGCTTATTTTTAGTCAAAATTGAGATATACTTCCCTCCCAGGCAAGGGTCCTATAGTCATCCTGGCAATACTGCTGTTCTTTGTAGCTTAAATAGCCTACTAAAGCCTTCATACTGACTTTTGGTGATCATTTCCAAATGCTTGCCAAATGTTTGCCATTAAACCATAGATCAAATCACAGCACTGGCTACCAACATAAATTTGAATGTTACCGTTAATGTGGACAATTATCATACTCCCTCGTTCTCCTCATCTCTCCTCACTGTTCCTCTCCTTCTGCCTCTGTTCAGGAAGAATTTTCTGATGTCCATCTCTGAATAGTTTATTAGAAGGCTATGTTTAGTTTTACAGTAGGACAGCTTCACAAAAAGTATAGGCTACTTTTACAGGACTCTCTCTACAGTACCTATAACTAGGCTAAATCATTATTAATTCTCCGCATGTGTGCATGCAGCCTACGCATGGTGTGAGTGTGTGTGTGAGGGAGAGAGCATAAGCTGGTAAACTGTTGCTAAATTTAGGCTACAATAAGCATTGAAAATCAGATGCTAATTATGTGGGCAACATTCTCTAACAGCGATCAACTTTTTTCTGTTAAACAAGTTGTGAATTTGTTGTAACATTAAAACAGGGGACGACTTATTCTGTGATCCAGCGGTGATCCAGCGGTTTCCACTGTACAACGAAACACTCGGAAGAATCATGTGAAAGATTTTCATTGGTTGTTGCGTTCAATCTTACCCAGCTAGAGAGGTGCTATTTCCTGATTGGCTATTATGGGCCCTTTCTTTTTTCTTTGTTTATTTTATTGGCTGGTAAGTGACAGGCTCATGACTAAAGCAGGCACGGAGATGCGCTCATGAATGCCGTTTCCAGCGAGAGCAGCAATTTTACTGGGGCACTGGAGACTTTTACTAAGGCACGTGCCCCAGTGAATAAGGTCTAGTGACGCCCCTGAACTAGACCGTTGGACCTGTTTGTTTCAGGTTTGCTTTCTCACCAGCAGGACCGCACCTGAGTTCGTTGGATGGTGCGGACCGAGACCACCTATTTTTGGTCTCAGACCGATCAATTTGGTGCTTGTTGCATTCCAACCAACACAGACGAACTAGCCTGACGAGCCAGACCCACAATAAAATGTATGGTCTGGGCACTCACCTTTTGCAGTGCTCAGTCCCAGGGGCGGGATAATCGGTTGTCTTTCAAATTCCCTCTGCACACAATAGGACAGCACTATGAGTCCCATGCGTTTCCCACCAGCGGAGCTAGTTGGCTAGTTCAAACTTTTGCCAACTTAACCCTTAAACAGGCAAGAGTAAAACAAATAGTAGTAAAAAATAATTTTATGTTACATTCTGTCTCATTTGCACCTAAGGAAAACATTTCCACACTCATTTTTGAAATATTTTGGATATTTTGGATTTTATGAGTTGTATCTCCTGGGATACAGTATGTTGCCCTATTAAGGTATAAATCAAATTGGTGAACTTTTCCATTTCTCATTTGATACATCTAACTGATAAAATCTTGTTTTTAAATGGATTTCATATTATTTTTATCAAATTCTACTATATATTATGGAGATGGCATCTCATCGGATGCTCTGAATTTACTGGCTTTTTGCCACTGACAGGTGCTTAAACTTTTTCACAGAAGTACACACAAAGTTATTAAATGAGATAACTTGGCAATTTGTCAGTATTTGTGTAAATTCATTTGGCTTTTCTTTTTGATTGACCAAAATGGAAGCAAAATATAACCTGTACATACTCAAACAGTGTTATGCTATGTGTATAACAAGGGAACTTTGCAGGGAGCCATTCATACCAAGACACAGTCACAGCCCACTCAAATTCTGGAAGTAATAATCTAATTCACATTCTCCTTTGAGAACTGGATTATAAGTCATAAAAAAATGTAACCATCCAATGTATCAAAACCTATTTTATACAGTCTAAGGTTAAAATCAGCTATGGCATGATCAAGTGATAACATATACTCATATAGAACCTCACAGGTCTATGCGTGGCCATCCAGTGAAAATCGTTTTGCTTACCTTGAAGTGGAAATGGCTTAATGTAAACTGTGGAGTAAGTCATCTTGTCTTACAGTCAAAAAAGTGTGTTAAACTATCATTAGGTTGGAAAACATTGGAAAATGCATTATTCGCAATAGCTGATCATGGGATTAGTAGTTCCTTCGATTGGAAATTAAATGAATAAATATTGTATACATATGTATAATATAATGTATTTTTGTTGTTTTTCTGTTCGTTTTTGTTTTGCACAAAATTAAATGTTGCACGATCACGATTCACACCATAGCTGGTCAGCCTAAGGCCAGGCCTAAAACACTTTATACAGATTTTCCAGACATCAAATGGGGAAATTAATGGGGAACTTACATCCAGTACCTGACCCCTTAGGGAGGTATAGGTGGTGACTGTTGAGTTCTATAAGGGACTGCTCATTGGTTAAGCTGGTTGGCCTGCTCACTTCAGTAAATATGCCCAAATGTCCCTCAATTTAAGCACTGTCACCTAAGCTTTTTTAGGCATTTGTTCCATCGCCTCTTCTTCCTCCTCCTCCTCCTCCTCCTCCTCCTCCTCAGCAGAACTATTCACAGTCTCTAGTTCTAACTCTCAATTCTACCTGATTATCCTCATCTTCATCACTAGTGCCTATGCTTGAAGAGTGTTCAGGGATCTCCCTTTATCACGCTCATTCGCTCGCTCTTCTATTCACCTTTCGGTTGCCATAAAATGAGCTAACTGTGATACCCTGAAGGGCAATATATGGTTGTACTGTCATAATGTACATACTTGTACATGATAACATCTCTTTTTGCAGTGTATATTAGCATATTTTCCTGTTTGAAACTACATTTTCAATACTACACAGAATTCCCATTGACCAAATTTTATACCCTAATCTGGCAAAGTATCTTGGGGGATACATACATTTCAAAGTTACTAAACTAACTCCACAAACACAGTTAGGCTTTTTTTTCTTTATCAATATATTTAGACAATAGTCATAATCAGTTATATGAGTTAATATGATTGATTTATTGAAAATAACTATGATTTATATGTAATTACTTACCACTTGGTTAGCATGTACGCTACTGCTGGCAGCCATTTTGATTTCTGACCAAGCTAACTACATAATGACAAACAACCTGAACCAAGTCATGTGACCTACAGACTGATAACAGACTTTTGATCAATCATAACTTGATTTGGAATTTTCTTTTAGAAATGCCTCCCAGAGGATGTTAAAAAGTATGTATCTCCTGGTGCACGTTGCCTGTTTAAGGTAAAAGCTTAACTCGTGTCACACTGTTCGCCAACAGCAACATTATCTTATTCTTATTTGTTTTCAAGTAGCAGGGAATTCAAGCCAAACCGTTGCAACTCTGCCATCAATCATTATGTTAAGCCCGCCTAACGACTCTATACACAATTTGATTGGCCTGATAGAAGTTCAATTTTTCGAGCTCACAAGCCAACGGAGAGTTGCTAGACTAACCCTGGCTGCCGCTAGCGTGCGTCTAGATTTCTAGGCTACAAACGAACCGAAACAAGAACTCAAACGCACTCGAGTTCGATTGAGACAAACTAAAGGCTGTCGGTGTGAAAACGCCCTTACATTGAATAATGGTCCGTGTAACGCTTTGCAGTGCTTTGTTCTATTTGCTCCATCCATCTGATCCAAATAAAAAATGTGTTCAATAATCCAATTTTCATTTTTTTTAACTGGTCAGCAAATAGATAATTGCTGCTATTTTCTAAATGTGTCAAGTCACGCAAGATAAAGAAAAAAACAGAAACTGGATTTGAAACAAAAGTAAAATTCAGTTAATATTGGATTTTTGCCTTTTTTACCGTTTTTGTTGGGGTGAACCACAAGCGTAGGGGATACATAGTGGCGCACAATGTTGGTGATCACATTTTATCAGCGGATGTAGAGATGGAGGGCTATCAAACACAGTTCAGCTTGCATCAAGGTGCCAAGCGATTGATAATGTCAGCTCGAGATCAGAACTTCAGATGCAGAGGAAGACATTGCTGCATCCTGACACTTATGAGTATGTGTGTAGAATGTTCATGTTCTGGGAGGCTTTGGAGACCTACATGATCCAATGGACTTGAGCCGTAGTAGCCTACAGCAATGTAGGCCATTTGCCGTTGAAATGAATAAATGGATAAACTGATAAATTAGGCATACTCACTGTTGTGCCTTCGTTTAGCCTAATGAAACCTAGTCTAGCGTAAAGTGTTAAATAAGCAAAAATGTCCCATATCAAACAGTGCTTGGGGTATCCTGTATAGCCTAGACGTCGATGGCAAAGCATTCTGCTTTGGGGAATTATTTGCTATGGTATGGCATGGCCATGGCATTCAAATAGATATGTTCAACATAGGCTGAAAGTTATGTTTAATGTGCCATCTCCCAAAAATCGGCGAAGTTTTAGTTATTAATCTCTAAAGTAATGAGTCAAAATCACGCACAACTTCAGGCAGCGCCCTCTTCCACCATCTAGCCTGGCCCAGCTAGATGGTGTTCTCCCCCCGGTGCTCGTGGTTCAGTCCAACCAAAAGCTTAAAAAAGGAAAATTAGAAAATTGACGCATCATTTCAATTTCATTCATTCATTTCATTCATTTCATTCATTTCATTCATTTCATTCATTTCATTTTTCATTTCAAACAGAAAACCATACGGTGCTCAATTGAAAATCAAAATATATAAAATATATAACAATAACCCATTTACTGTGCCGTCCTAAAGAATGGATAACGGATTTTTAAGCCTATTTTTATATTTGTTCATGTGAATTCTGCAAATAGAACATAGCACTGCACATTAATCAAATAAATAAATCAAAATAAGCATCAATAACCCATTTATTGTGCTGTCCTAAAGAATGGATAACAGATTTTTAAGCCTATTTTTATATTTTTTCATGAGAATTCTGCAAATAGAACACAGCACTGCAAAGCGTTACACAGACCACTTTTATTAACAAGTTTAACAAACACAACCTTGCAAATAAAACAATAAAACCAACATTTTAAAATGATACAAGCTTTTATATATATATATATATATATATATACACAGTACGTACTGTATATACACTTTAGAAATTGCACCAGTTAGAATATACAAACTACTTTTATCTATAAAAATCTACATCTTTCATATAAAAAACATAAATAAACATTTTAAAACTGTATAATGATTAAAAGAAATAAATTATTCTAAATTAACATAGTTAAAAATTTACAAAAATATTCTGTCTCGCTCCCTCACTCACATACACACACTTCTCTCTAAAAGAGTTATTCCATTGTCAGTAGTGAGTTGTGAGTTAAGTGTGGTGTTAGTGCTTTAAATTCTGTATTTTTGTATTATGTACCATGACCTACCCAGCTACACACATGCATATACTGTATATGTGCATGTGAAGTAAACTGATGGTTTTATGCGTTCACTACAAGATTATGGAAATTAAACACCACTTTTCCATCAAAAAGCATACATATATCTTTGGGTGTTAGCACAAGCAGTAGCCTAGGCCTACTGTAAACTCACATAAAAACAATAATGTAGCCTATAACGGCAAGCGTGTTTGCCACTTACATTTCTGACGTCTGACACTTCAAACTAGCTCGCTGCAAGTGAATCAAGAAAGGTCCCGCCTTAGACAGTCATAATGGCCAATCGTGGACTAGGATTTTGGGGTGGCACCTGGGGTGGCCAATCGAATTTCAAGGGTGGCGTGTGCCACATTTGATGCATGGTTTTCCTAGTGTATTTGTGCTAATTTAACATCTTGAGCCTGTTTCTGTTTATCTGGATGTTTTGCCTCATGCCACCATTGAATTAATCAGTGCCCCACTAGTGCCACCCTTGTTAGAAATGTCTAGAATCACCACTGGATCAAACTGAAAAGTCTGGAGCATCCCAGAGAGGCAGGGTCTCTTAGAAGTAAATATGTAGGGGTATTTGGGGAGTGCATCATCTACAGGCCATAATATTATTAAAACATTCAGAGAATCCAGAGAAATCTTTGCAAACAAGGGAAAGAGCTAAAAAACACATTGGATGGCGTGGTCTTTTGGACCTCAGATGGCACTGCATCAACACCAGATCTGTATCCAGACCTGTCATTGTATGGGCTCCGGAAAAACCTTTGATAACCATTGTCTATGTGCACAGTTTGATACTCAATTAAAAAACTGCAGTCAAAATTGTAGCCAAAACAGCCATTTGTATTGAGACATGATATAGAAAATACCACCGTCTTATCTGGCCCTGAGCTTGTTTAAAATGGACTGAGGTAACATAGAAAATGGTCCTGTGGTTAGACCAATCAAAATTTGCCATTCTTTTTGGAAGTCATGGACTCATCTGGGCTAAAGAGGAGTAGTAAAAAGTATCCAACCTTTCCATCTTGTTTTAGTGCTCAGTTCCAAACCCAACATCTACAGTATGATGGTGTGGAGGTGCATTAGTGCCTGCAAGGGCATCTGGCACATTTGGCAAAGCGCAATCTGAATGATGTATACAGGTTTTGAGACATATACTGCCATCCAGGAAATGTATATTCCAGGGAAGACCTTGAATATTTCAAAACAATGCAAAAATGAATTCTGCACATATTTAAATAGTATTTCTCCATAGAGGAAGAGTCCAGGAGCTAAAATGGCCTGTCTGCAGATTTGTCAAATTAGGTGCACAATGGAATGAAAAACATGACTAAGAATACCCCATACTGTTTAGAAACTGAAATCCTGTATCGGGGAGTAATGGAACAACATTTCATTCTCAAAACACTAGCAAATGGTCTCCTTAGTTCCTAAACATTTACAGAATTTGTTTAATGAAGAGGTGAAGCAGCACAGTGGTAAACATGCTCCTGTCCAAACTTTTTTTGAAACATGTTTTTTCTGGTTTGGTGTTGTATATCGATAGTTGACAATTGCACTTTGCATGAAATGGTCTCATCAATCTGCCACACGAAAAACGGTGCTGTGTATTTCGTTTTTAAATGGTAGTTGAAACTTAGCTTCAATCAGATTGTTCTAAATCATCTTTGACATTCCTGGAAAAAAGTTGAGGATTTAAAATGGAAAGCCAAGACTTTATAACACATCCATAACATGGGCTAATGTTATCATAGGCTAACACATCAGCAAACTTGCAGGTTAGTTTGAGAAGCTGCACTTTCTTATGGCATTCATGGATGTTTCTCCTTACTGCAGCACCTACAAACTGTGTTATTTTCACAGGAGGTCTCTTGGTCCCTTCTCTGCATTGACTTATAATTTCAAAAAGACTGTAAAGAATCCTGTATCCTAAATCTTCGGTTGTTATATAACAAGTTTGGAGGCTTTGAGGCAGATTTAACTATTTTTAAACATTTTTTATCTATTAGTGTTGTAGTGACAATTAAGGCCATGGAGCTCACTCAAGGCATACGGGGGGCCATCCCTGGACCCTTTGACCCGCTGCAGCACATGTATACTAGCCAATAGCTATATAACAAGTTTGGAGGCTTTAGGACAGATTTAACTTTTAATTTAATTTTTAAGCATTTTATATCTATTACTGTTGTTGTCACAAAGGCCATGAAGCTGCAACTCAACCTGCTAACCCAGGCTGCAACCCAACCCCCCACAGACCAGCTCTTTGTTCTGCTTAAAGGGACACCAGGCAACGTTTTTGTGTTAATTACTCATCTTCGTAAGTCGGTATATGGTTAAATGACTCATTACAGGGCGAATGAAGACTCTCTCGCCCGCCCTTACTGCCTGTAGGAAGAATATCCCGCTTGCAAGTTCAGTGTATCCTACCCGCCGACCGAAGTAGGATCAGTTTACATCCTGCATCCACAGCACAGGCAGGCTAGCGATACGCTAGCGATTGTTGCAAACGTGTGTATAATGGCCGGCGAAGAAGCAGCTAAAAATCCTTGACAGAAGATGCAAAGAAAAGGATATAAGAGCTTCAGACCGAGCGAGGGGGAGTTTCGTAGAGAAAAAGCATCAGGCTTGCCTGGTGTCCCTTTAATGGCCCTTCCTTTGTTCTGGCCCTCTGGTACTGCAGCCTGCCTGCACACCTCACTGCAGGCCAGTATAGCCCACTGTTGCCATTCTGTGGTCAGAACAGGTAATGCAGGGCCACCTCTGCCTCTCCCCTGTTTATGTCAAAACCCCTCTACTGCTGCAGTTTGTGTGTGGTCAGAAAAGGGAATGACAGTACCACACAGACTCAGTACTTGTAACCTTGTAACATATGTACGATGATTAGGTGGCCTACTACTAAGTATAAGTATATAAGTATATATACTCTTTTGATCCTGTGAGGGAAATTTGGTCTCTGCATTTATCCCAATCCGCGAATTAGTGAAACACACACAGCACACAGTGTACACACAGTGAGGTGAAGCACACACTAATCCCAGCGCAGTAAGTTGCCTGCATCAACAGCGGCACTCAGAGAGCAGTGAGGTGCCTTGCTCAGGGGCACTTCAGCGGTGCCTACTGGTCGGGGTTCGAACCGGCAACCCTCCGGTTACAGGTCCGAAGTGCTAACCAGTAGGCCACGGCTGCCCTGTTGGACCAATTGGACACTGGCACTTCTCAGTATTGGTACTTGCATTGGTATCATAAGCTGGGGAGCAAATTTTATTTGTGGCCTAATACTGTATGGGTGTGTGGAACTCTTTCTGGTGTTTTTTAAGGGTTTTCTGTCCACTTGGGCACTTGACAGCACATAATAATTTTTCTTCATAATTTTTATTTTTAAAAATGGAAGAACAATAAAAACAATCAGATGATTGGGTGGCTTATATTCACAGGTGTGTGTGGAGCCCCTTCTGATGGTTTTTGTGGGTTTTCTGGCCACTTGGACCACTTGTGCTCTTGTGCTTCTCAGTAACCTGGCCTTGTCAGTGCATGCGCTGGGGACTGAAAACGAGGAAATATCATATATCAGAAAATACTGCACTGTTATCTCACTAAAATGTAGACATGGCTTAAAATAACATCTTTTCTATTTACAGAGCCAAACAAATCTCCAAGAGGAAGGACAAACTCCGATGCAAGCGATAATTCTAATGAAGGTAGCCGCCCGAGCAGTAAGTACGATAAGCTTGGAAACACTGGAAGCAGAAAAAGTGCATATATGACGCATACCATCTGTTTTCACTGATGTAGATAGACTCTACATAGGCATTTTGTGGAATAAGGCCCACAACACCTCCACAAGGCTCAAGAGTGGTGCCTGAACACGAGACCCCAACATGAGTGTGGGTGTGGATCCACCATGTTGGGGTCTCGTGTTCCCATTGTTTACGCTTGGTTAGAATAGGCATTGCCTTCTACAGTCATTTCTCTTAATTGCGGTGGCTGTTTAAGACATGATCAGCAACAAGTCACAAACAACCTGTCGAGCGAGTAGAAGCTCCAAGACACAACGGTATCCTGCACGCCCTGTCCAGAGCCTATATCGGGGGGGGGGGGGGGGGAGCTTTACTGAACTTAACTCGTGGTTTTTCTGGAGCTACGCCTGCACTTGCTGTAAGTTTTATATCTGAGTAATTGTATGGGAGTTTCGTGTTGTTAAGGGAATTGTTTTGTGTAGTTGTCATAGTTACAAGTTGGTAAACTAGTTATTAGCCGTACTGGGTAGTGGTAGTTGATATTGTTTGGGTAAGGCTATTTGCACCCCTGGTACAATTAGCAGTGTATGCTATTCGTACCCTGGTGCAATTAGAAGTGGATTCTATTCGTACCCCGGTGCACACAGGAATGTGTTCTTTTAATACCCCGTCTGGTACAAATACCGATGTATGCTATTCGTACCCCGGTGCACACAGCAATGTGTTTTATTAATACCCCGTCTGATACAAATATCAGTGTATTCTATTTGCACCCCTGTGCAAAGACGTTGGTACACGTGTGCACTCACTCTGCCAAAACGCATCATGCAGGAATCAAACCCCAGTCTCCCACATACTAAACCATGTCTGTGACCACTGCACTATCTACTTCCACAACTAGACAGGTATTTGCAGGTAAACTTATAGTTTATAGGCCTGAGCGTCATATTCACAAAATTTCTGTTAACTAACAAACTGACGGTTGTATGTGTTCGCTGAACGAAGATTATGAAAATAAAACACAACTTTTCAATTTAAACTTAATTTGAACAGATATTAGTGCCGAAACCTTTCAGAATTCTTCACTTTCTGCTGACGAAAAAACAAACGTCTGCCATGTTTTTGGTGCACGTGAGCAACGTCTTTTTGTTGTTATGTCACAGGGTGTGAATAGCTCAGCTGTGTGGCCAAGGCTATTCGTACTAGGGGTGTAAATAGACACTCCGATATTGTTTTCATTAAGGCCGTCTGTTTATTTGCGCTTAGACTGGCCTTTGTGTCGTTAGTTTTTAGAGGGGCTGGTTTTCCGCATGATCAATTAGGCCTAGCATTTAAAGTGGTTATTGTGCTGGAGCGTCAGCGCTCTTGTGCAGCCGTCCTCATGTGAAGACTTACTCGTGTCAAGGTTAATAGGCTAGTGGGCAGCCGCAGCCCACTTTGGGGCAGCCGTGGCCCACTGGTTATCACTCTGGACTTGTAACCGTAGGGTTGCCGGTTCGAGCCCCGACCAGTGTGCCATGGCTGAAGTGCCCTTGAGCAAGGCACCTAACCCTTCACTGCTCCCTGAGCACCGCTGTTGTAGCAGGCAGCTCACTGCGCCGGGATTAGTGTGTGCTTCACCTCACTATGTGTTCACTGTGTGTTGTTTGTTTCACTAATTCACAGATTGGGTTAATTGCAGAGACCAAATTTCCCTCACGGGATCAAAAGAGTATATATACTTATATCCAAATATTATTGTAAACGTAGGTTACTCAATGTCATGACATGCCTTTGGAAAATGACCACAAATACAATTCCCTTCTGACAGTTTATAAGGCATTTCCAATGTGAAAAGCAAAATGTGATGATGATCTGCTATGGGTTAGTTATTACTCTCTCATCCCTGTTTCAGGCTTTTAGATTAGAAACGTTATGGATCTAAAACAAAGCCTGTTTGGTGCTAATTTTAAAGAACTGGTGATATAATGACAGCTGTTATCACCAACTGTTTGACAAAGAAGCTATTGTAGGGAAAATATTCAAATGTGTCAATCATTTCTTTTTCTAGTGTCAATCATAATTTTCGGGAAAGACTGGTCAGAGAAAAGCTGTGTGGGAAATGTTATCCTTGGCAGCTATGCATTTGAAAGTCATCCACCTCTAGATCTATGTGAAGCTGCAACAGAATTGGTGAATGACACACTCCTGACTGTCGTCATCACCCCGAATCTGATCAGTAATCAGGTCACACAGGAATTACTAACACAATGGGTACAAAAATGTGTCGCCCTATGTGGTCCAGGGCCTAGGGCAAATGTTATGGTTGTGCAACCTCAAAACTTCGCAAAGATTGACTTTTATAATGTGAAGAGAATCTTCACCTCTGTGCTTGACCAGGCCTTGGAAAGTACTTTAGTAGTGAAGTTGCTAACTGAAGATGAAAAAGAAGCTGTTAATGACAATGAGAGTGATGCCATGCATTGTCTGATACAATACTGTGGAGGAGAATGTTACAGATTTAACAGGAAAGATGAAGAGGAACATACACGCGTTGAAATTCTGAAAAAAATAATGACTGAAAGCATATTTCAAGATGCACTTAAGGACCAGAAAAAAAATCCTGAAATTGCTGGTATGTATCTCATGTGTCCATTGCATCTTTTGAAGTCATTATTAGTACTCAGATCAGTAATCAGTACTTCTTATTGTTTTATTCTACTTGCAATGTCACAGACCTGCTTGAGTTAATATTCCATTTCACTTTCCTCCTCAAATACACAGCAAGTTCCAAGGATGTGAAAGACCAAATGAAATCTGTTATGAGTAAGGCTACCCAGATTAATGTGTATTTATGGCATATGTGTGTGCTATGTAAATCATCTTTGGTAGGTATGGTATTTAAAAAAAAAATCCCAACTGTTTGTCTTTTGCCTTTCATCCATCGATCTAAACACAGCCTCCCTCTCTCAATACCTGCCTATCAAGAGTAAAGGATCTTCAAAAATGATATCACAAAAAGCAGGTATGTAACAGCTCAAAGGTATCTTACATTTTCATGTTGATTGCAACTGTCATCAATTTCATCAATATGTGGAGCACAATAGTACAGTACCCTCCAGAAGTATTGGCACCTTTGGTAAAGTTGACTAAAAACAGGTATAAAAAATAAATCAGCGATTTAACAAAAACACATTGCTCACAATTATTGGCACCCCTAGAAAAATCATACAAAATGTAACAGAAGCATTTTTCCTACCTAATTTCAACTTATTTAAGTTAGTCAGAGTGTCTGAACTTGCAGAAGTAGACTGTCTTTTTTTTACTAAAGTATGAAAATAAAGTGAATAGAGGCTAAATCCTCTAGTCATTTTTTAATTTCGGAAAGACAAGATAATACACTGAATTTAAATAAAACTAAATGGAAATAAATAAAACTGGAAATGTGACAAAGACCCATGGTCATCTTGCCCCCACATACAGTATGGAGGATGGTAAGATAGGTATAACATTCCATAAGAACACTGTTGGAGATCTACAGAAAAAGGTATCATCTTCTGTCACCAAGTCCCGTAAAAAATCTTCAAAGGTGGACTCACTGCTAATAGATTATTTAGAGGGCATCCCAGGTAAAAGCCTGTCCAGTCATTTAATTACCAATGTAAACGGCAGGAGTTACTGAATGGTACAGTGACTTTGTCTGGAAATGTGGTCTATTGTCAGATGAAATGAAAATTGCCCTTTTTGGCTATAAACACTTTAGGTGTGTTTGGTGTACAAAGAAGAATGACTATACTGAAGAACCCCATGCCTAATGATAATTATGGTGGAGGGGCTGTGATATTGTGGAGCTGTTTTTATACCCAAAGGCCTTGGGAACCTAATTACGGTGCATGGTATCATGAACCCAAGGAAAAAGCTGAACATTTTTAAAGGAAATCTTTCAATCTCTGGCAAAAGACTAAAAAGTCAATGAACCAAAACAAACGTCCAGATCAAAACAAATATGGTTTACTGAAAACAAAATCAAGCTTCGGCCATTGCCATCTCAGTCCCCTGATCTAAACTCCATAGAAAAACAGTGGGGTGAGTCAAATAGGATTAAGCAATAAGCCCTGGGAGGCCGTAGGTTACGCTGATTCTACAACAGCTAAAGGGTGTTGTTAGGCACGACGCGCTAGCTAAAGGCCTTTTCTAAAACTGTTGCTACAAATACCTGGCAAAGTTTAATAAAGTAAAGGCAAAGCAACGAGAAATGTAACGATTTATTCATAGATAATCATTCTTCCGCCAAGAAATATATTTCCTTTATTATACGGCTCTTCACAATGCTAGTAGAACGCTCCATTGACTTGAATGGGATTTCCCAACGTTCTACGGTAAAATATTTTCATGTAATCCGCTGCAAACATATAATTACCGTTGTCAATGGCAACGGGTTTTGTGCTGCTGATTTAAGTTTTTCATTTCACTCCGCAATTAGTCCGGTCACTTCTTGCATTGGAACTTCATTCAAAAGTGAAAGCAGACGGTTGATCAGCTGTGTTCTAAAGAATGTTTGATTCAAGTTCAGCGTGTATTGCAAACTATTTGTTTCTCAGCAAAAGCCACGACGAAACGGTAACAAATAAGTGTAAAGAGACATATCGTGGAGTTTATTTTTTCGTTTTGGCAAGTAGCCGTATAATAAGCAGGATAATGTATAGAATGGCGGTCATTATTGGGAAAATAAGTCCCTTCAGGGCAAAGCAAGACCCCTCCGCTTACCTATCTGAATGGTTGCCAAGCAACGCAGACACAGCTACTTTAACTTTTGTATCAAGTTATGTTCGCGCAGTATTATAGAATGGAATGCGGTCAAGGTGTATGTTTGTGCTGGATTTTACAACAGCATCGAACACAATTCAGTGAATCACAATCAAGGACCGGAACTATCAGTTTTAGAAGAATGCATAAGTGTGGACTTAGGAATCTGGACGTTCTGGGGAGATTTTGTGAAGACGAATGGTCTTAAATCCCTTGCTTTGTATTCTCCAACTTTATGGGGTGTCATAGGAGAATATTACAAGCTGTTTTATTGGCAAAGGGAGGCTTAAGAGGGTACTACAAGTACAGTGTAGGGGTGACAATAATTGTGAGTGATGTGTTTTTGCTAAAAATATTTATTTCTATTTGCTTCCCTTCCCTCCCTTACAATAATTAGGTTATCATAGGCCCGTTCGCTATTTTTTTCCAGCAGTAGACGATGTTGTGAGTAGCTTTAGGCTAATGCAAACTGCTTTACACTCTTCTTAGAGAGCGATTACAATGTCAATGTCAAAACAGCTTGTTACATCGAGATACATAGTATCTCCTTTGCAGCAGATCTAACTACGTTATGCTACTCCATTTAATTGGGAATGCATTTGAGCGTGCACGAGAGGGAGAGAGCGCGGCAGGTTCCAGCTGGCTTGTCATTGTTGATAATTGATATCTATTTTTTAAATAAGAAACTTTTAAAAGGAAATCGCGATGGCAACAGTAGTTCCCACTACTGACCACTTATAAACTGAGAGAGGGCACGAGCCATAGGCACAGCACTAGCCATAAGTGGAGCTGGCAAAACAATCTTAGAGTGACAGTGCACCATTTATAAATGAATTAAACAACATTAAATGAACAGTATTTCTTTAGAAATAAATTTTCTACAACAAAATTACTTTGTCATTTAAATGATATAAAACATTATATATATATACACACACACACATTCTTTTTTGTTGTGTGGCCCGCTGACCAATTTTCAAAACCCAATGTGGCCCTTGAGTCAAAAAGTTTGGACACCCCTGATTTAGAGGAATACAATTTGTAAACAAAACTCCACATACAGTACAGTTCTCTCATATGGGTCAGATTGTTGCTTTAATTTCAACAGACGTTCCAGAATGGCTCTAGAGTTCTATTGGAAATGAGCCAAGACAAACTCCTCTAGGCAGTCTTGCTCTGTTTAGAAACAGAGTTTGATTAGGGCCATATGTGAAAGTAATCTTCTGTCAGCCTGTATGCACCACTCACATTGAGAAAATCATGTGAATTTTCCATCTTTGAGATGGAAAACCTGAACATTTCTGTATTTTGTTCTCTTGGTTTATTTCAAAAATAAGAATGAGAAACCCATTTGCTGCACATGTGCCCTTCAGATTTATTGGCACCACTAGTAAAGATGAGTAAAAAGAGGTATAAAGAAATTAATCTTTTGCTTTTTTTATTTACAATATGGTGAATGGAAAATTGCCAAATATTTAACATAGTTTGCAAAGCATTCTGCAGTATCAGATTTCCGATTATATGATGAAAAATGTTTGCAAAGTGTACCATAAAATAGCTGAGTATGAAATCCAGAATATTATATACTACTTTCTTTTTTCCCATTCAATTTCAGAATCTTTGCTACCAATGAATTTGATGCTGTTTGGGAGGAAAGGAGTGCAAAAAACAGCCATAGGCAACATCATACTATCAAAGTCTCACTCAAAGCTTAATCTCTCCTCAAACTTTTTGAAGAGACAAGCTAATGTATGTGGATACTCAATCACCCTGGTTGAAGTGCCAAGTCTTGCAAACACATCCCTCTCACTAGAAGTTGTTCTACAGAAGTGTTACCATTCCATCAGTCAGTGTGCACCTGGAATCGATGCTTTCCTGCTCACTCTGCCCAATGGTCCCTTGACTGATGAAGACAAAATTGAGATACAGTGGATTGAAACCATTTTTGGCCGTTGTGTGAATGACTACATTATGATACTCTACACAAATATGTCATGTCCGAAAGGCAATCTTGTACAGCATGATTTGCAAGAGGAAAAACATCTAGAGCAGCATTTTCGTAAAGGTTGCTTCATGCTTCACCGGGTGAGTGGGCAAGAGAAGATATCACAGATGATCAAGAAGATTAAGGGTAAATCAGGCAAATGTTTCACAACTGACATGTTTGTGAATGCTCAAATAAAAGAAAGAGTCAGGGTCCAGACTGAATTAGACATGGAAAAAAAGAAGAGTCTTAAAAACCCACAAGGTAATGTATCTGTTTTTTTTATATGCGGAAGATGTGTTGCTTTCCTATTTCACTTCTCTCTCAAAAGCACAATATATATTACTTATTGCTATTAAGCTAACTAAAGGCCTATCAGCTTTCTAAATGAATACTTGCAGCAATAGTTCATTAAAGGAGAATTCCGGTGTGATATTGACCTAAAGTGTGTTGAAACATGATACTGAGTGTGAACGTATGTCTCATAGTTCATCTCGGCTTGTCCCCTGCACTCAGAAATCTGGCGCTAGTTAGCTGATGCTACCAACAGTTTTTCCATTTTTTTCTCAAGTTCTCAATGTCTCGTTTAAAATGTCAAGGCCCTCGGAAGTCTACCAATGAAGTATGGAGTTACTTTGACCCTCGTAAATGTAAAACAGTGATTTATTTGCATGGCTAGGCCGATTCCCGAGGCACCCCCATCGAAAAACTGTTGGTAGCATCTCCTAACTGGCGCCAGATTTCTGAGTGCAGGGGACAAGCCGAGATGAGCTATGAGACATACGTTCACACTCGGTATCATGTTTCTACACACTTTAGGTCAATATCACACTGGAATTCTCCTTTAATGTTTATTATTGACCACTGTCATGTTATTTGTCATTGAGAAATGTCATTTTGTTATAATTTTGTAGTTATTCAAAGTCAAGACAGCACCACAGATGTCAGGATTGTGCTGATTGGGAAGACTGGTGTTGGAAAGAGTGCAACAGGAAACACCATCCTGGGGAAAAATACTTTCGAAACAGATATTTGTGGTGAATCAGTGACAAAATATTGTCAGAAAGACATAGGAGATGTAAACGGAAAATCTGTTGCTGTTGTAGACACACCAGGACTGTTTGATACAACTGTCTCCAATGAGGAGGTCAGGAAAGAAATTCTGAAGTGTTTCAGCTATCTGGCCCCTGGACCTCATGTGTTTTTGCTGGTTCTTGGAGTTGGTACCAGGATGACAGCAGAGGAAAAGGAAACTTTGAAACTCATCGAAGATGCCTTTGGTACCAGTGCTGGAAAGTTTATCATTGTTCTTTTCACTAAAGCTGATCTTCTGGATGGCCTTTCTTTTGAAGATTACATCAAAAAGAGTGGCGCTGATGTTCAAAAACTAATCTCTGACTGCGAGAGACGATACCATGCGTTCAATAACAAAGAGAAAGGGAATCGCAAACAGGTTACTGAGCTGATGGATAAAATTGACAGGATGGTGGAGAGGAATGGTGGAGGTTGTTACACCAATGAAATGTTCCAAATGGCAGAATCTGCAATTAAAGAGAAGTTTGAGAACATGATGAGAGAGAGGGAGGAGGAAATTGAAAGGGAGAAGGAACAGCTTTTGGTCAAATTTGAAGAAGATAAAAAAGCAATGATGGAGGAACAGATAAGGGCCATACAGATGGAAAGAGAGCAGAGAGAGAGGCAGCTGAGAGAAAAAGAGGAGTATATCAACAGTGAACTTCAGAGAAGAGATGAGAAAGAGAAGAAGGAGAGAGAAGAAAGGGAAGCAGAGGACAAAATGAGGAGGGATGAGGAAGAGGCCAAAAGACTGACATGGACTAAAACCTTAGAGGATGTTGAGAGGAAGCATACAGACCAGAAAGAAGACTGGGAAAGGGAGCACATAAAACGACTGAAAGAAGAAAAAGAGCGAGCAGAAAGAGAACACAATGAATGGATTGAGAAGCAAAGAAAAGAGAGATCAGAATTTGAGAGAAGGCAAGAAGCAGAAAGAAGGACAAAGGATGAAGAGGAGGAAAGGAGGAAAGAAATACAGGAACATGAGAAAAATAAGTTACAGGCTAAAGTGAAGGAGGCAGAACAAATGACTGAAGAGATTCGCAAGGAAAGACTGGAACAGCTGAGAATGTGGGAAGATCAAAGAATGAGAGAAAAAAAGAAAGAACTAGATGAGAGAGATGAGTGGGAAAGGTTGCAGAAGAAAATGAAAGAAAACTTTGAAAATGAAAAGGAAAGAGAAAGAAGAATAAGGGATGCTGAAGAACAAGAGAGGAGAGGAAAAGAAAGGAAAGAAAGAGAGAGAATTGAGGAAGAGCATGCAGAAAAAATAAAACAAATGAAGAATGATTGGGAAAAGCAAGAAAAGGAGTGGAGTAAAGCGAAAGAAGAAGAAAAAGAAAGAAGAGAGAAAGAAGATGAAAAGAGCCGGGAGAAGATCAGAAGGCTTCAGGCAGAATTTGAAAAAGAAAAGGAGGATGAAAAGAAAAGGAGGAGGAAAGAGGATGAAGACAGAGAGAAAGAGCACAAGAAAAAGTTGAAGGAAACTGAAGAGGAGAATCAAAAGAAAATTGAAGAGTTGATTAAAAAACATGAAGAGGAAGTCCGAAAGAAAGCAGAGGAATTCAATGACTTCTTACAAAAACACATCAAGGATTTAGAGGGAAAACATAGCTTAGAAACAGATGAACTAAAAGAAAAAATTGAAGAATGGAAAAACAAGTATAACAAAACATGTGTTTTACTATGAATGAAGCAAGTACAAATCACTATAGCCTAGAAATTGTACTAGTGTGGTTTCACAATACTCACTTCAAGGATAATTCCGGTATTTAGCACTTTGAATCCCTTTTCTGGTTTGTTTTGGATGAACTATAGTGGTGGACACATGAAATGTTGACGAGGGATCCTCTCTCGACTTTTTGACTCGTTTAGAATTGCCTTTGACTGCTTCAGAGTGGCTGCTAGGCATGCACAAACATGTCCTTAAAACAACCCTTAATGTTCGTTTTCAAAACTGCAACTCACCGGGTGATTAGTGGTGGTAGGCTAAGTATTCTCCATTGGGAAATGTGATGGAGATCATAATGGATGTATACTATTCTATAGATATTATGTTAACTTTAAAAAAATTTGCCCAGCCTAACCAATCATATTGATCAGGTATTCCTACTTTGCCTAACCTTTATCAATGCTGGAATTGTTGATATATTTTTTTTCCTCATCTATGCATTTATTGATCAATTTTTTTAATAAAATGATTGATTTCAACTCTGGGTTGAAAGGTTCTCTTTCTACTCCTATTTTTGAAAATTGCATATTACAGTTTCTCTCTGACACTTTGGTCCATTTCTTGAATAATGAACATTTGCACAACAGTTAGTGCACTTCTCAAAACAATTAGTGCAAATTGCACTGCATAATGGATAATCTGCAAAAGTGCGTATCTTGCTTGAAATGCTAAAAGTTAAGTACAGGTGCAGACAGTTTGGAATGTTTAAACTCATTGACAAAATTGAAACAATAAGTTTCAATGATCTTTGAATCTCAGTCCAAGCAGTTGGTGCACTATAAATAAAAGCAGTTTTTCCAAACTCTGTCATCATTGAGGGAACATTTAAGGGAATATATCTACTTGAACGCAGATTATACCCTTGACTATTAAGTAGATTAAGTATGATTTTCGTAATCCTCTATGTCTGAGAGATATGTTTTGGTATGATAACCTTTTCTAAGTGGTAGCTTAGTTGTATTTTTACTGGCTTTTATACACATACCCAGTACAATTCACAATACATGCCTATGTGTAGGTATAGGTGTATGCAAGTGTGTGGGATGATGCGTTATGTCTTAATCTATGTTATATCATATGTAGATGGCATAGGCTTTTAGAAAATATACAGTTTAGATGGATTATTTAGCTTTCCATAAATTACATAGGCTAAAATGTATCCGTCAGCACTTCCGTCATACACTTTTTCACCTATATAATATAGGATTAGATAGAGGCAAAAGACTAAAAGTGGGTGGGTCAAATCCAAACTCTTGCTATATCACATCTAGAGAGTATAGGCTTTTAGAAAATATATGGGTTAGATAGCTGAATACACTTTACACAGCTATTTTAGACCCATAACTTATAGCTGTCCATTGAAATTCAATGCATTTCAATGTAATGCAAAATACATTACAGAACTAAGGTATAGTAGTATGGAGGAAGTTGGGAGACGTCTCAATGCACATTATATCACATCTAGAATATATAGACTTGCCAGAAAAATATATTTTAGGGTAATTAATCTGTTTTCCTTAATGATACCAAAACTATAATGATCGGACATCCCATGATATTTCAATTCCAAAGAGAATGCATGTAGATCCTGCATAACTATTAGGCCTAAAGTCTGTTTTTTCAATTTGTCTGTCCGGAGGGTTGCCGGATCAAACCCCGACCAGTAGGCACTGCTGAAGTGCCCTTGAGCAAGGCACCTAACCCCTCACTGCTCCCCGAGCGTCGCTGTTGTTGCAGGCAGCTCACTGCGCCGGGATTAGTGTGCGCTTCACTTCACTGTGTGTGCTGAGTGTGTTTCACTAATTCACAGATTGGGATAAATGCAGAGACCAAATTTCCCTCACGGGATCAAAAGAGTATATACTTACTTAAATAATATACAGAGATGTAGCCTATGTGTGAGAGAGCAGTTTCAGTTGGTAGGCTAGTTTGGCACCCCAAACCATCACTGACTGTGGAAACTTTACACTGGACTTCAAGCAACATGGTTTCTGTGCCTCTCCTCTCTTCCTCCAGACTCTGGGACCTTGATTTCCAAAGGAAATGCAAAATTTACTTTCATCAGAGAACAGAACTTTGGACCACTCAGCAGCAGTCCAGTCCTTTTTGTCTTTAGCCCAGGCGAGACATTTCTGATGCTGTCTCTTGTTCAAGAGTGGCTTGACACAAGTGTGACAGCTGAAATGTGACAGCTGAAACCCATGTCTTGCATACGTCTGTGCGTGGTGGTTCTTGAAGCACTGACTCCAGCTGCAGTCCACTCTTTGTAAATCTCCCCCACATTTTTGAATGGGTGTCTATTAATGTGCTTGGACACAGAGCTCTGTGAACAGCCAACCTCTTTAGCAATTACCTTTTGTGTCTTGCCCTCCTTGTGCAAGGTGTCAGTGGTCGTCTTTTGGACAACTGTCAAGTCAGCAGTCTTCCCCATGATTGTGTAGCCTACAGAACTAGACTGAGAGACCATTTAAATGCCTTTGCAGGTGTTTTGAGGTAATTAGCTGATTAGAGTGTGGCACCAGGTGTCTTCAATATTGAACCTTTTCACAATATTCTAATTTTCTGAGATACTGAATTTGGGGTTTTCATAAGTTGTCAGTTATAATCATCAAAATTAAAAGAAATAAACACTTGAAAAATATCAGTATGTGTGGAATAAATGTATACATTATACAAGTTTCACTTTTTGAATGGAATTACTGAAATAAATCAACTTTTTCATGATATTCTAATTATATGACCAGCACCTGTATTTTGTGACAAATGTAGCAACTATTTGAAAGGTCAAAGGACAAAAGAGAGTCATGCCTATTCAGCCATTTAATCCATATATTTTCTAAAAGCCCATACTCTCTAGATGTCACAAAACATGAGTTTGGACTTGATCCACCCTTTTGCATGTATATATTAATGTATTATATAGGCGAAAATGTGTACATTTTATTTAATTTAGCCTGCATCATTAATGAAAAACTAAATCATCCATCTAAATTTTATATTTTCTACAAGCCTATGTCATCTAGATGTGATATAACATGGATTAAGACATGTCCCACCTTCCCCTAGACTTTGAGGCACCCATATCTGTACATAGGCTTGTATTGTATAATTTACTGAAACATACAACTAAGCTACCACTTAGAGAGGGTTATCATACCAAATAATGTCCCTCAGGCATGGAGGATTACAAAAATCATTGGTAGATTTTGCCACCTCAGGTGATACCGATATGTGATTTTTTCGGTTCTGGCCCATGGACTATTAGAATGGAACATAGATGATGTTACACTGTACACATAAATTAAAAAGTAAGACTAAAGTAAAACTGACGAGCATACATTATGTACACATTATTGCACATTAGATGCTTTGTAAGTGTAGTATGATAAAAAAATCTCTGCTATGTTACGTTTGAAGCAAGTCACTGCCACCTGTTGATCACTGGTGGTACTGCAGGTGGAAACTAAACATTGACTTATAATGCTACACGCAGCACTGGCTGTGGTCTGGGATAGAGCACCCTGTGGAAATATAAAATGGTTTGTATGGTTTTTGGTACTTAAATCACTAGTTTTACACCAGAACTCTATTGTGCTGTTTTACCCATCTGACTTCCTCTAGCATTATTGGATAATATTACATTTTAGAAATTCATTTGTAATGTTGTAACTAGAGATCAAAATCATCAAAATGATTTTCCCCTTATCTTCTTTTCATGTCCTGTATCCTTCTGACATGTTGTCCTATAAGACCTCACCTCTTGACCTTGTGCATTTTACAATTCTCATACCCACACCTTCTCTCTGTCATCCTCTCCTTGGGTGCAGATAATTTCTCTATTTGTCCATCCTATCTCCCTTTCTTTCCTTCCTCTTCCTTTTCTTGGTCTATCTATTCATTTATTGTTGCTAATAAATCATTACAAATTTGTTTGAAACCGAAAGGTGATAGACGTGGGAAGGAACCTTTCACCTTGGGAGCTTGGAAATGCATCCGCATAGGATTGTGTTTCATCCCGTATCGGCCCTTCCACCTCTCTCCTCGTTCTCAAATTGAACATCCTTGATGACGCCGAGCGTTGAACGATTTCCGGGGCACGAGCTGGAGGACCAACGAGAGAAGCCGCATGCAAATAGAGCTTGGGATGCACCCCACCTCTTCTTACTGCTGCATGACCCCTAAAACACCCAGACACTGCTCAGACACAAAATGGCCTCTCTGGTCCCACAGGATGTTCTACATGTTGGCAGCACTGTGTGTGTGTGTGTGTGTGTGTGTGTGTGTGTGTGTGTGGGCCAGTCTAGCCCTTACTGCTTCACTCACCTCTCCAGCTGGGCCTGATGGAGACCACTGTGGAGGAATGTCAACCCACTGCAGTAAGGAACACAGAGGTACAGTATGCACAGGCAGACACTCTGCTGTCTTTCTGCTCTTTATATATATCTGCCATGGCCTATACATCTTTCTCTAAATCACACATCCACACCCACACCACATTTCTTATTTTCCACCAGTATTTTCTTTGAGTTCTACAACTGTCCAATGACAGCTGAGTGTCAGTGTCTCATTTACTATCTATTAATGAAAATGTATAAGCCATTATGTTCATAAAACCTTATAGAAGTACAGATGTTGATTAAGTGGGTGATTTGCAACAGGGATTGATTGATCCTGTCTGTTTCACAGCTCTGTTTATAACACTATGTGGGTGAACAGGGACCAGAGCATGACATGCAACCCAGGGCTGTCATCTCCACCTAGGCCTCTCACAGCACAGGGTCAGCAGTCCTGCTGTGGCCTGGAGAACATTGCTCGTCATAACTCACCACGTGGGATGAATGTGGCCACAGCATAGAACAGGCAGTCAGGCCTCTGTAATTACTGAATTCTGACCCAGAAAAGAGAAGGCATTTTTTACTACTCCTGTCCTTTTTACGGCTGTTTAAGGAAATGAATCCAGCCGACAAGCAGATAGCCTAGGTTACATACAAATCCTGGCCGACTGTCACGTATGCTTCTGTTTTTTTGCATGTAGCTGTTGCAACTGTTTCCATCCACAACCCACAAACAGGAACATGTATCAACAGGTTTTGTTTTCACATACATTGCCTGACAGATGTCACAAATATCATTCTCATAAAATGTTCACATGTGACTACAGTTGCATTGTCATCTCTCATCCCAGAGAGCAAAATCAGATTTGCAGACGTCGGCTCACCAGTGGCTGGCCTATTGTCATAACACAAGCTGTCTAACTGATATCTAAGGAAACATATTATATCTGTCAACAAATACAGATGCATCAAATCTTTCTCTAAATAACATATCCAGATCATTTTCTAATTTTATACCAGAATTTTCTATTTTCCATTATGTTCATAAGACCTTGAAGATGTGCAAATGTGATTGGTAGCAAAATTTGATCAAGTGCACTCTGTTTATAGGCCTATGAGTGAACAGACCAGAGCATGACTTATGACAGTTGACTTAGTTTCCCTGCTGTGGTCTGGATAGTGTGGCCTGTCATAACTCACCATGTGGGATTGATGCCATGGCCACAGCATTAAAGAACCAGAGACAGGCCTCGATGAAATGCCATGTCACTGAACCCCAACTCTGGAGATTACTAAATCCTGACCCATTTCTGCTAAACTCTCATTAGAAGAATAGAAACAAAAGAAAACACAATGAGAGAGAGAAAAAGTATATGTGTACTATCTTAGTTTGAACTTAAATTGGACTTGGTCTGGACTGAGATGACAGGAAAGCTATAGAAATTAAGAAATACTTATAATATATAATAATAATATAACTTATAAATCAGACTAATTGTCTGTCAGCGATTGTACGTGATTTCAAGCCCATTACGATTTTTTTTTCACATTCAACAATCCTCTTACAATCCGCTAGCTGCCCAATCTGTAAGTACACTGTAAAAATCGTCTCTGTACTGTAGGTAGCCCAGGTTACGAAAACTGGAAACAAACAATCTGTCAATCAAATTGTCCCTCAAACAAACATTTTCTCGGGGGATACAGAAGGGAGGGGTGAGCTACAGTACATCCTCTCTGGTGTTTCAAAGTTAGCAATGAAAAATTGATAAAAGAACAATATCTTAAATAGGCTAACTTTGGGCCAACTTTCAAAAAATACACTCATTTGAGAAAATGCAGACACACAAACAGACATTGCACAGATTACAAATTAAAGACCAAACACAAAACAACACAAAAAAGGGCCTTTGTGATTGATATTATAGTCTCTTTACAGGTTAGTTACAGTACATGACAATGGAGGAAGGAAGTGGGTTTGTACATAGTTACTATGTGTACTTATGTATAATACTCTCAAGCTATGCAGGCGACACAAGTACAAACATATGTATAGAAGTATGAAGTAGATTATAAAGTGGCAGAGGGGAACTGAATGGATTTCAGAAAGTCAAGAACAGAATTTCACATCTTGCCAAATTCTGTGGCTGAGCCTGCAACGAAGCCATCTTCTCTAGCTTGGGATGGGATAAGAGGTCTCTTAACTGGCAAAATACTGTTGGTGGTGTGAAAAACTTCCATCTGAGTAAAATGAATCTCCTAGCTAATATATTGGTGAAATCTATGAAGTCAGCCGTGTATTTAGATAGGCTATATTAGTAGGGTGGAGGGTAGCACCCCAAACAAAATAGTTACTGGAATAGGATCACATACATTTAATTAAGTAGATAGAATATTGGAAATATCCGTCCAATAGGATTGGAGAGAGGGGCAAGACAAGAACATATGAATTAAAGAGGTTGGACCTTGCTGGCCTCTGTCACAGAGGGGGCTTATGTCTGGGTATATATCTTTAAAAACTTCTGGTTTCACTTTTATTTTCTGACAGAACAGAACATGATGGTTGAATAAACTAGACTTGGGTAAGTTTCAACCAATAACATTTTTGCAATAGCCTACAACTGCTGTCATTTTTACATATTTTTAAGGAAATGAAACCAGCAGACTACCTTGGGGTTTGTTAAAAACAGATAGTCTTGGTTACATTGGTTACAAAATGATTTGATGTATAATGGCGAGCAAAAAATGGACACCGGTCTGATTCAGGATGAGGTTGGCTTCTTTATGCTATTGGGAAGCCTATTTAGCCTATTTGTTTATTCTGATATCATGCATAAAACAAACTACACATTTGTATTTAAAAACAGCCTAATATTATAAGAGATGGGGGCCTCAGTACATTTCAGTGCCCGTGTCAGCAGTGGCAGAACAAGACTTTTACATGGGGTGGCCAGGGCTATTTTAGGGTGTATGACAGAAAATGTGTGTGTCACCCTGACACCTAAGGAGCATGACTGAATGACTAGCCTTCATGGCAGGGACATCATTAAAGGGAAATTCCGGAGTTGAAACAACCTTGGGTCTATTAATGGAAGATAAGTTCAAACTTTCGTTTGAGAGAAAAATTACATTGGTGGAGTTTTGACCAAGACTGTTGTTTGCATTAACAATGAAATGGCTTATAGTGAAAGCTAAAGGGCAAGCTAGCACATCAAAAAACAAACACCATTTTATACCACTGACAATGCTCAAAATATAATTACACTTCTGTGGTAGTGTGGTGAGAGTCCCTATAGACAAACCGATGTATTGTACACTTGTATTGTATTGTATTGCAAACTTTGAAAGTGCACAGAAAGGTTATAACAAAACCTGTTTCTGATGGAAGCAAATTGTCTGACTTAGTGTTCCGGTAGCGTCAAATCAGTGGGTGCTTTCGATTTCTTCCAGCGTTGTGTAGATACGGCTGAAGGTAAGGCATGTTTGTATCGTAAGATTCACTAGTTTGATGGCAATTGTGTCCATGAGAAAGATATAGAATTTGTGAATTGATTTTGAGATACATTAAATCAAATTATTTCACAAATGCACATTTAAGCAAGGCTTTCCATTTCTTAGACACTATTGAAACACACGAGACAAGAGAAGATGGGTTGTCTCAACACAAAGTTGAGGAGTGGAAGGGGAAACATAAGCAGCAATGGAGTTCCACGCAGTCAAAACCGACAGAGAAAACCTCCGACTGAGGCATCAGCAAATACTAACACTGATAATATATCACATGTAAATAACATGATCGACGACAATGCCAAGGGGAGCCTTAAGAGGCAGAAGGATAGCAGCAGGAAAAAGCACCTGTTTCCAAGCCCAGCAGTCTTCAGCCAGATTGATGCTCATGCCATCAAGGCTGGAGAGGAGGTGAGATAATTGCAATATCATTTGACTGTTATCTTGGTAACTGATAAGAAAATATATAAGTGGTGCTCAGAGGTCCAAAGTGCACACACCTTCCCAAGCCTCCTGAAGACAGGCCAGCGGTAACAAGCTGTTTGGCTGACAGATATCACTAATTTAAATGACCAAGATGTGTCTGTGTGTATGCGTCAGACATTATATCATATTGTTGTCCATTGCAGCTGAGGAGAAAGAGGATCTTCTCTGTGGAGGCCATCACTCAAGCTATCACTGTGGGTGCAGTGACTGACCTGCAAAAGTTAAGGGCTATCTGGATCTGGCTGTGCCACAACATTGGTCAGTTCCATGGCTCTAATCATCATTCCATACCCTAGTCTGTTGCTTTATAGCCATATTTAATAACATTAATTGTTAATATTACACTGGCTTACCATCATGAATTAGCAGGATTACCATTGCATTGCAATATTGCGAAAGAGATTATGTGTGTCCTTAAACACCAATATGAGTTTATATTTGTATATAGACCCTTTCAACAATAAAAACAAAAACAATGCTTGAACGTTCTATTTGGGCCCCAATCTACTTCCTCTGCATTAAGATAACATGGAATGTTAAAAAGGAAGTCTTGTGGGGCCAACTATGATGCTGATAATGGAACTCTCTTGAAAGGGTCTATTCATACTCTGTGCTAGACAACGTCAAATACATTCTGTTAATGAGTATTGAAGTGTTGATTTATGTGGACAGACCAGTTAATTAAAATCTAGATGCATCTGGTTCTGAGTATGTCACACTATTCCATAACATTTGCATTAACGTGTAACTGTTGTTGTGTAGTGGTAGTCGTTATTGAGTTAACATCTCTGTAGCTGTGTAATTATTTAGATGACAATCTAAAGTGTGCTTGGATGTCTCTGTGTAGAGTATGACATAAACGGATACTTGGGGATGACTGAGAAGATAACCTCAATTGAGCGGGTCATCGAGACTCGCCGAGGCGTTTGCTGTGGATACGCCAGGTTGTGCAAGAAGATGTGCAGGTACCCTGATCTCTCACCTTTGACCTCAGTCGATAGACAATCCATATGTAGTGTTACTGGTGACTTGTTTTCCTCACTGGTCTCTCTTGTGTGCTTCTGCAGTGAGGTTGGGATTGAGTGCCGGGAGGTGAGTGGTCACAGCAAAGGTGGCAGCTACCGGCCAAGTCTTCATGGAGAATCCACCAAGTCCAACCACGCTTGGAATGCAGTGCGTCTCCAGGGGAACTGGTACCTGCTGGACTCATGCTGGGGGGCAGGGACCGTGGACTTGACCAAAAGAGTCTTCAATAAATGGTGAGACAGGCTAGCTTGCAGTTTGTCTTATAGGGCAGAGGGTGTAATTCACTGCTGTAATGGAAAAGGTAATTTAAATGTGTGTAAAAAAGGTTTTTAAAAGGTTGTGGAAATATATTAATTAAATGACACACAGAAATAACTAAGCTAATAAAAATGAATCTCTAGTGAAATATTTTTTTCTCTTTTCCAGCTACAATGAGTTCTACTTCCTGACGGATCCAGATATGTTCATAAGTAACCACTTCCCAGACGAGGTGGAGTGGCAACTCCTCACGGAGCCTCTCTCACTGGAGGAGTTCCGGAAAAGGGTCCAAAAAAAATCACATTTTTTCCAGCTGGGACTGACACTTCACCATCCCACACACTTCCTGCTGATCACAGGTTGGCTTTCCCATCTCAGTGCACTGGATTGAGCATTAGGAGGATTTGTCATAATGCATTCTGTGGGTTGGTTTGTTTATGATATGAGGAGACATCACTTCAAACACCTTGTCAATTGGTCAACAATTGTCTGATGCTAGATAGTAGGGGTATCATAATGCATCAAAATACTAACATCTTTACACGTACCTTCCTCTTTTCCTATTTCAGAGAATGGTGAGGCCACCATTTCCATGACTTTCCCAGAGCCTCTTGAGTTCTCCTACCAGATCTGGCAGCGCTGTGGCAATATACAGAGAGAGCTGAGCACCTCTGCTGCTCTCCTCACCGTCACCACCACTAACATGAAGCTGCGGCTTCGGCCCCCGACCCAGGGGACGTTCGACATAACTGTGTTTGCTCGAACAGCCAACACGTCTGGCAAGCACCACGAGGTTTGCAACTTCCTACTGGAATGTCCCAAGCCTTCTCCTTTAGATAGCTTCCCCGAGAACCCATCCAAGTCCTGGGGTCTGAATCAGAACTCAAAGAGCATGGGGCTCAAACCATGCCAATATCAGGGTGAGATCATGCTGGAGTCTGCCACTTTTGAGATGGTGCTTCAAACCAGCCGGCCTCTGATGATGCTGTGCAAGCTTTTCCACAAAGACCTGGATAAGGTGCTGGCCGAGAGATGCGTGGCCACACAAAGTGAACCTGACCAGCTCAGCTGTCACGTTCTCTGCCCTTATGTGGGCTATTATCGGCTGACAGTGTGTGTGAAGGACTGCGACAGCACTGGTAACTTATACAGTCCTGCTGGCACGTTCCTCCTGCATTGCACAGGCAGTGCTGTCATTAACATCAATAAACTTTTTCCACCTGGTCTGAGCAGTAATTGTGGGCCTGGCAATGACACGCTCAAAGCAGGTCTTGCTGATTTCAGCCACACCAGGGCCATAATAAACACTCAGCAGGGGCAATGCAGCATCACATTTAGCAATCAGCACAGTTTGAAACTTCAAGCTGATCTGACCAGACAGGAGCGTCAGCAACCCAAGTACCCCCTTTCTCGCTACGTGCTCCTCTCCTGTGATGAGGAAGACGTCACGATCAGCGTGGCCCTGCCGGGTGCAGGGGTCTACCGACTCAGCCTGTTCGGTGGGCCTGTGACCTCTACCTCTTTATCCCACATATGTGACTTCTTGCTGCGGAGTGACTGGGATAGTGTCTGGCCTCCATTCCCCGAGAGCTACTCGACCTGGAATGCCGGATGTGTTCTCTTCGAACCACGCACGGGTCATTTGGAGCCCAAGTCCAAGGTGCGTTTCTGCGTGAAAGTCCCCAGGGCGATAAAAGTGAACGTCATAGGACAGGACCACACGGAGCTGCATCTCAACCAGAACAGCCAGATGTGGGAGGGGGAGGTGCACACCAGCACTGTCCCCCAGCTCAAACTCGCCGCCAGCTTTCCAGGGCGAGCACAGGGAAAGATGGACATCCTGCTGTGCTTTGACGTCCTCAGGACACCAAATGGAATGAGATGAGAAGGTGGAGCACCTGCCTGTTAATCTGTTAATTCGCCAAATGATCAAGGCACTGTTAGGTTTAATTTGTGTGCGTTACTGTACATTAGCATCACCTTTCATCATGTAGTAGGCCCATCACCATCTAATAATTAGGCTCCTTTTTCTGACCTTGGCCTTGTCTCCATGGATGTGTGCATGAAACATGTTAAATTTAGTACAAATTATTTTTGTATATTTATAGCTTCATGAGTGAAAGAATGCTCGGGGGGGGGATTTTTTTTTATAACTTTTATAATGAATGTAGAATGAAGCCAGTTAACTTGCTATTTGAAATGCTATTTTGTACCATCACAACTCAGATTTGCCAGTAGATTTTGTTACAATGAGTTCCTTTTGTCGAAGCTTTCAGTGTATTAAACAAATCAACTGTATTTGTTTTGTGTACTTTCATGAAGCCACCACATAATTTCATTATTTCATCCATTCTACATAACTTTGTTTTAATCTCTTTTGGTTGTTTTGCTGTTGTCCCTGTGATATGCCAGTGTTTTAACGATTGGATAGATTACATATTGTCACAATTTAATGAAACTAATGTTGAAATGTCACACGTTTATATGCGTTTCATTTATCTCATTATTGAAACAATTGATTGATTTCAACTCTCACATGTTTTAACAACATATATTTTTAAGTACTTTTGGTATACAAAGTTATTCTAGCATAGCTGGATTTAAAACTCCAAGGATTTCTCCCTATTTTACTCATTAGTATTATAATTTATAAGACAATTTGGGCCCTAATTTTAAAAACTGGCAATCTTGTGTCAAGCACAATAATCTCATTGCTGGGCAAACATTTATACATATTGTAACGCCATTAGAAAGCTCACAAATAGAAACGGAGATGTGAGCTGAAATATCACTGTTGGTTGGATTTATTAGGCCATTTTTCTACAACCTAGCACAGAGCAGTAGGAGGTGTCCCAATCAAGTAAAATAAACCCACGTTAAGCTTAATAAATAAATTAATAATCACTGTTCCCTCACTCGCACAAATATAAACGCACAGCTTACTCTCAGTCACCTGATTAAACTGTGATTCAATCACTCTACTCTTAAACTTTACCGAACATCTCTGAATATATATATATACATATACATATATATATATATATACATATACATATATATATATATATATATACATACAGTATATATATATATATATATATATATATATATATATATATTATAGCTATAGCGCGCCCTGTTTGACTGTCTCCAGTGTTCCTCTTGTTTCCTGCATGGTCTGTGTGTGTGTGTGTGTGTGTGTGTGCGCACACGCATGCGCGGAAGTATGTGTATGTGTTGTGATGGGGGAACTATGTATATATAGTCCACACGTTATACTCTCATCAATATATTTATATATAATACCCACTGGTTGTCTAGCTGTGTGTAACAGACCGGACGACTCAAAGCTTTAATGGTTTTAGTGCCACATCTAGTAAGAAAGTATGCTTCTGTAAAATGTTTACAGTAAAGACAAAAACTGTAGTTTTTACTATTACTACTAGAATGTCACTCAGCAACCATAGGATGACATCAGAAAAATGGTCTCTTAATTTTTTCCAGACCTGTATGTTCATGTTCAAATTAACCCAAGATCAACATTAAAATGAAATGTGTTGGAAAAGCAGTAGGTTGGCTCAGCAATAAAGAGCACTAACTATAAATAGAGTAGAAGACAAAGAAATATTTTAGACATAATTAAAGATTTAAAATAGAACAGAGATGGCATAACACTGTATACATTAAAAAGGAGGACTGATGTAAAACTGATGAGTGTGTACAGGATTATTGCTCATTATGTCTTTGTCAGTGTAGTATCAAAAATCTCTGCTGTTATGTTTGAAGCAAGTCACTGCCACCTATTGACCACTAATTGTAACTACAGGTGGAACTGCACCTCACCATGCACACATAACTACAGGCCAGTCAGTTAGTTTAGTTAGTTTTTCTTATTTTCTACTGTCTCTATTGTACAGTGGAGTTTGGTTATATGTTTATACTTATATTTACCATTTCTGCTGTAAGTGCATGTTGTGTGTGATGTCTGTATGCAACTGAAACCTTGAATATCTATCTATCTATCTCTCTATCTATCTATCTATCTATCTAACTAAACATGACTGATGCAACATGCACTAGCTGTAGCTCTGTGGACTGGGATGGAACACCACATGACAATATAAAATGGTTTGTATGTTTTTTGGTCGGTAAATCACTAGTTTTACACCAAAACTCTATCATGCTGCTTTACATGGCTTTCTCCAGCATTGTTGCGGATAATGTTACATTTTATAGATGAATGTGCAATGTTGTAACTTATGTTATGGATCAAGATGCTTTTTCCTCTTCTTTTCATGTCATGTCCATGTTGTCCTATAAGACCAAGGTGGAGTAAGCTTTGCATGTCCTCCTCACCTCTTGTCTTTGTACATTTTATGATCCTCTCTGCCGACATCTTCTCTCTCCCCTCTGCCATCCTCTCATTCTCTTCATCCTCTCCTCCCCTTCTCTTCATCCTCTCCTCCTTCTCTTCATCCTCTCCTCCCCTTCTCTTCATCCACTTCTCCTTCTCTTCATCCTCTCCTCCCCTTCTCTTCTTACTGCTGCATGACCCCTAAATCACTCAGACACAAAATGGCCCCTCTGGTCCCACAGGGTGCTCTACATGTTGGCAGCACACAGACTAGTGTGTATGTGTGTGTGTGTGTGTGTCTGTGTGTGTCAGAGAGAGAGAGAGTGTGTGTATGTGTATTTGTGTGTATGTGTGTGTGTGAGAGAGTTTGTGTGTGTGTGTGTGTATATGTGTATTTGTGTGGTACAGCTTCACTCACCTCTCCACCTGATGCTGACCACTGTGAAGAAATCCCAACCCACAGCAGTAAGGGCCACAGTGGTACAGTTATGCACATACACACACAGGAACTGCTGTCTTTTTGATCTTTCTGTATCTGTATCTCCCATGGCCTATACGTCTTTCTCTCAATCTATCCTTCTCTACTTAAAACTACTGTAAACTTATAAACCTTTATGTTCATAAGACCTTATAGAAGAACAGATGTTGATTAGGTTGAACAGGGTTCAATTGATCCAGTCTGTTGCACAGCTCTTTCTAGCACCATGCGAGTGAACAGGGACTAGAGGGCATGACTTATGACCCAGGGCTGTCCTCTCCAGCAAGGCTCCCTCATGGGGGCAGTTTCCCTGCTGTGATGTGGAGAGCACGGCTTGTCATAACTCACCATGTGGGATCGATGCTATGGCCACAGCATAAAAGAACCAGTCAGACAGGCCTTGGTTATGCCATTGTAAAATGCCTTGTCATTGGATAATGGGATGTGCTATTAACTGTCAGATTGACAGCTCAGCAGGTCAAGGCAGAGAAACTGCAGTGTAGAGTGAAAGGCTCAGGCTGTATAGTCACGGTGCGTGTGGGCACTGTTATCACTGAATAATGATCATGCTAATGTGCATCTGGGATGGTGGTAGTGGTTAAGGAGCCAGGTTGGCATGCAATAGCCTGAAAAGTTGTGATTTTGATTCCCAGCTGCCATCTATTGTACCCTTGATCAAGGCCCTTAAACCTCCATGGAGACTGGCCCTGCAGTTAATTGGCATCTGCAAGTCAATTTCGATAAAAACACTTCAAATGAAGCCAATGAATAAAGATAGTAAAGATATTTCTGAGTAAATTGCCACTGGACACTCACATTTTGAGCAGACATCCACCTTGTAGCTATAGCTAAAGCAAGGGATCCACATTGCATTTCCTATGCTTTGATTCTTCCTGATTCTTCCAGGAAGTCATATGTATCAGCATCAGCTCGGGAAATTCCCTTAAGTCGGATTCGAACCTGGGTCCTTGTGGGCACTGAGCCCAAATGTGACATAGGACACATATTGCTTGAATATTCCGTTTGAGTTCATCTTAGCATACCAGTAAGAACAGAGAGAAATTCTGAGTGTCTATGTAAACAGGTGACAGAAGAGAAGGCTGTTATCTTTTGTTCTTTTGACTGAAAAAGTTGTTCTTTTTAACTTTTTTCTTTTGACTGAAAAACTATGACAAATCTCAATCTCTAGGCTAATTTCCCTGACTGATGGCTCAGTGACAGCAGAGTTGCCTCTCAGCACTGCACTTATGCTGAGTGTGTATTTATTTTGTGTTTGTGTGTGTGTGTGTGTGTGTGTGTGTGTTTGTGTGTGTGTTTGTATGTGTGTGTGTGTGCATTTGTGTGTCTGCCTGGCCACATGTCCTACATGTCCTACATCTGCCTGGCCACATGTCCTACGTCCAGCTGCATGCCTCTGGGCTCACACATGCAGAAACCCAGATGGGCAGACGCTGCTGGTGCCTGCTGGGTAATGACCAAGTTTGTGTAGCGGACGGAATCTACATCCGCATAGTAAGGGTTACACCTGTTCCCTGGATGACTGGAAATTACAAGATCTGTGTCCCTAACCCCCAAATCAATTCGCCTCAGACCTATGCTGTTTTCACTAGATGAATAGAATAGCTTAGGCTTCAGGATTTCAGTGTGTCACAGTGATGACCTAAAGAGCATAACACGTTCATAAGTGTGGGTTTGTTAAGTGTCACTTACCCTGTGTTTTCCCCAAACTACACTATTCTGACAGCAGAGAATGAGACGCCCCTACTCCAGAGAAGATTACCTGAAATCAAAATGAAGAACTTCCCAGCAGAAACAGTATTTGAAAAGTAGAAAATAAGTGCTGGTTTATTATACTATTGCACTTGTAAAAAGATATGAGATAAAATACAATGAAATAAAATATTTTTGTCAATCAAAACAATCAATGAGTTTACCCCTCACTCTTGACAAATGTATGACACACAAAATGGTTGGCCAACCTTTAGAGAATGAGCTCTCAAATAATGCTATTCTTAATGCTCAATGAATTCAATATAGAACCCTTCAGTTCAATGTCCCAAATCAAATGTCAGAATATGCTATTCAACCTTGAAGTAGCCTACTAACAGTTCTTAGCAAAATAGTACAATAACGTTTGCCATAATAACAAAGATAACGTGTTACAATAACCAATGTACTGCTTTGGGCATAAAATGTCTCAGTCCAAAATACCCAATTCAAAAGTGTTCAAATAAGCTCCTTGTAATTCAGTCTGTATGGTTTAACAAAAATAATTAGATTAACTTCCTCTTCTTTACACAGTCCGTAGCCGTTAACAAAGTAGCAAAACAAATAGCAAAAATCCTTCGTTACAGTTCTAGCAGGAGCTATTCCACGGTAGCAAAAAATAAACAAAAATCAAAGTCCACCCGCAATATAGTTGCTGGCAAATGACACAAGATTAGGTTACTTCACCTCACGTTCTCACTTTAACTTTCACCCGGCCGCTGATGTCGTGGAGCAGTCTCTGGTTGGCAGGGAACCGTTGAACTTAGCAGCGTGAGGAGCCCAATATCAGCTAGCCAACTCGCAAACGATAGTTTAACTCTCCTTCCCTCGGCAGGTGCACTGAGCCTCACTCTCGCACGTAGGCTACACACTCCAAAAGCCAGGAGGCAAAACAGAACTTTGCGCTACTAACTTAAACTTCACTATACTGAACATTAACACCGTTCTTCTTAATTATCTCCTTCTCATATTGCAGCCATTCACACGTTACCGCTTTTCTCTGTCCTCTTCACGTAACTCTCGCTCTCCCTCCAACTTCCGGTGCAGATCTACTCCACACTTCTTCTATGGTATTTCCAAATGCTGATTGGTTACCGATTAAAATATTTTAGAAGTAAATATATTTTACATCTGTCACATTTGGAATGCATGGTAACTGAACTGCTTCACTAAAGCAGCACAACCACATGAACTTTGTATTATGGACACCATATGCAAGTCTGTCCAAGGACTACTTTAAGTTCAGTCACATACCTTAATTGAGCTGGATAGAGAATGGTGTCTTTGCCATGTTAAGCCTATAAATCTGTTGCCTTTCTTTTCCATTTAACTTAAAACCTAAAATAATTTAAACCTAAAATAGACATTCACACATTTTTATTTTATTTTTGGCAATACACAGGTGGCCTGATTAAATTAGTTTTCTTGTAATGTCTCAGATGCACCAGGAAGCATTCAGCTGACCCTTATTTGTTAACCTGGAATGGTTGGACAATGGACATTCCCAGTAGCAAATGATGAGAAATTAATAAATATTTTTTTATGAAACAAAAATTATTTGCTTGACCATGTTCTGTCTTTTTGGCACTGGAGTAGCCCATTGACTGAGATGTGATGTGATCAGGTAAAAGGTTTGGAACAAAAACGGCAATGCTGCTTTGCGATTGTTGGACTTTTATTTTGACAAGTTGTCGTCGTTCTGTCTTCCACATTCATGAACTGGCATGAACTCACCCGTCAAGTAAAGTGTTACCAAAAAGTCTTTATTTAAACATGGCAATTAGTACAAATATGTTGCCATGTTTAACTAAAGGCTTTTTCATTTGTCCAACAGAGTGCCTTTCATTTTTTGACTTAACTCACACCCACTTCAAAAGAGCACTTGTTTGAAGTTATTACTGACAATAGTCTCCTAGTAGCTCTCTGAGCTAGTTTGTTAATAATGTAATAATCTGCAAACATATGGCTACTAAGATTGCAAAATTTGAAATTTATTAATCTGATACAAGGCATCATATAAGCCCCATTACTGGATTACTGTAGCTCAATTCAATGTCATATTTTCAACATGTAGCAACCTTTACACAAGTACTTATAGACTAGGCAGGATTTTGGAAAATGTGCTTATTTAAAGTCCCGAAGGCAAATCATGTTAATTTTTGGCATACAACATTTTTAGGGGTTTTGAAGGGTGCTGAATTCAAATCTTCTGTATGCCAGGCTCAAAAATGTCCCATAATATCTCAAAATGGAGATATCCAACCTGAATGTAATGTGCTTTTATAGGTTTTCACATATAGGGAATTCAATGCCATGCTCAGATTCAAGATCAAGACTATAGAAAATGCTTGAAATGAATGTACATGGTTAAAATTGTTGTCTCGGATAATGAATAATTCATGAAAAAAGAGGACGATGAAACAGGTTGATGGCTTTCTGAAGAATTAACTTGAAACATGTTTAGAAGCAAGGTTGATTACCATATTTTAACTATCTATTGATATTATTTATCTGTATTTTAACTATTTATTTAGTATTTGAAGAAAATGCTTGAAATTCTTAAGCTAAATGCCAAACTGTTGAATGAATACTATGAATGAAATATTGTACCTGAGCCTATTTTTTTGATGTCCAGTGTGCTATGATGATATGTTTGCCCATCCCACCCCTACCCTTACCACTACACACACAAATACCCGTATGTAACCCTGAATGAGGCCACACCCTCTACACTGAGGAGGCACTTGTGAATTATGTCATTCCCCTCACATGATGCTCAGCAGTAACAGGTAAACTATAACATAATATCATAACAATTTGTTTAGGACCATGTAATACATCTGTAATAGCATGTGAAGATTGTTATGTGAGGATTATGTATAGGCTAACTGAATAATTAATATATTATAAAAAACTAAAAACGTTAGCCAGTTAGCCTTTGTGAATAGGAAGAAGCTAATAGAGCCTCCACTCTCCGGGATGTGGGCCCCCTCTTGACAAGATGTCGCCCGCAGCATTCAAGGCCCCCGGCACATGAACTGCTCTGAAACAGCTGAACAGGGGATGAGCCCAGAGCCACAGGTCTGTCGCCAGGCTGCAAAGACCTGGAGACCCCAAGCCCCCCTGTCTGTTGATGTAGGCCGCAGTCACCGTGCTGTCGGTCTTCACCATCACATGTTGGCCTCTTAGCCACGGTAGAAAGTGCGGAAGGGCAAGGAGAGCGGCCCTCAGCTCCAGGACATTGATGTGCTGGGATAGCCAAGGTTCTGTCCAGAGACCATTGATGCCCTGACCATCGAGAACGGCGCCCCAGCACTACTGGGGATGCGTCTGTAAATACGACCCGGCGACGAATCACGAATCAGCAAGGGGGACTACCTGCACCATAAGGCCTAAGAGGCGAAGGCAGAGTTTCGACTCCACCTGGGCGTGCAACGTGAAGCGACTGAGACATGCGGCGAAAGACTGCTGTCTCGCCGGTGAGAGAGTCACGGATGCCCTGGTCCTGAACTGCAGGTGGTACCCATGGGTCATGGTGGAGAGCACCCATGGATCCGCTCCTAAGGCCAGCCAAGCCTTCCTGCATCGAGCTCAGAGGCGAGGCTGGCTGGCCCGCAGATTGTCAGGAACGACGAGGGCACCTGGAGGGGCCACGGCCACTAGCACGCTGGCCCCCCGGCCAGCTTGTGGGCGGCTACCCCACCCCTGGGATGCCTGAAGCCGCTGCCTGACATCAGTCGGCCCCCAAGACGGATGCCCCAAGGTAGGTGTTGGCTGAGGCGTGAATGCCCTAGGGCGCCTAGCACCCCTGGCATGCCTACCAAGAGACCCTGACACCTCTTCTGCACAGCGGCGGCTGTAACGCGCCTGCTGCAACAGGGTGGTTGCCTGAGGGCCGAACATGGACCCAGGCTCCCGGCACCCGGCACTCTCAAAAGACGCTAACCCTGTCTGCCTGCTGGAGCTGAGATTGAGACAGCCAGAGATGGCGTCTAGCTACCCAGAACTGAGCCAAGGAGCGGCCCAAACACAACACATACTTATCATGGCCATCCAAATGTGGATGATCAGTTAGTGCCACAGCTACTATCTCTTCCACCAATTCCAAAAGCTTGTAAGGAGATCACCTCCTGTGGTTGCTTCAAGGGATGTCTAAGCCTGCGCTGCAGTTGCAGGAAAAGTGGCATGTTATGCATGGAGTCATGCAGCTGCAGCAGCACCTGTCAGAACCCTGCTGGAGAGGAGGAGGATGAGGATGATTAGGATAGCCTAAGGCGGGGATTACATTAGCCAGCGGCAAGCGGCAGGTTTCCTATTGTTCTCTAGGGTTCGGCAGCAGAACGGTGGCAACGCTGGCATAACGCAAGCTTTGAACAAGCTGGGCGTTGAACTTGGTTCAACTTTCAAAGCACAACGCGAGCGTATTCAATTGACAAACCGTTTGTGTTGCTTAGGAACGAGACAAAATGTATTATGGTCTGAGCGTCGCGTTACGTTTGCCGCTGCCGCTTGCCGCTGGCTAATGTGATCCTCGCCTAAGTGTGTAGCCTACCTCTTCATACCAAGAAGTTTAAAGAATTGAATAGAATAGAATGGATTAATCACTAAATAAATAGGTAAAATATAGATAAATAGATAAATACAGATAAATAATATAAATATATAGTTAAAATAGGCATTTAGCTTAAGAGTTTCAAGCATTTTCTTCAAATACTAAATAAATAGTTAAAATACAGATAAATAATATAAATAGATAGTTAAAATATGGTAATCAACCTTACTTCTATACATGTTTCAAGTAAATTCTTCAGAAAGCCATCAACCTGTTTCATGGTCCTCTTTTTTCATGAAAAATACAACAATTTTAACCATGTACATTAATTTCAAGCATTTTCTCTAGTCTTGATCTTAAATCTGAGCATGGCATTGAATTCCCTATATGTGAAAACCTATAAAAACACATTACATTCAGGTTTTTACCTTGTACAGTCTAAAAGATAAGTGATTAATTCGATTTTGACCTGGTGGTGGCGGCCATATTGGATTTCTCCATTTTGAGGCATTATGGGACATTTTTGAGCCTGGCATACAGAAGATTTGAATTCAGCACCCTTCAAAATCCCTGAAAATGTTGTATGCCAAAAATTAACATGATTTGCCTTCAGGGTTAATTTCTTTTAAAAATTGACCTAGACTATTATTGAAATGTCCCACAGACTTTGCCAAATTATTTCACTAGTGTGCAAGTATATAAATAATTAAAGATATTAAAAAAATAAACATTTACTTACCCCTTGGATCGGAAAGCTATCCCGCTTTGACTGCCAGCAGCTCCTAGCCAGATTGTAACTTCAGCACTAAGACCCTGTCCCATACAAGGTAATATGGGCTGTGTCTGATCAAGTTACTTATTCACACACACACACATCTAAACATGGCAGCTTTGGCAACAACATTTTTGCTGTGGCTGCTATATTTATTTCTGACAGCTGCAACAGTTGCAAAATCAGTGGCTGGGCCATCAGAATATTAAATCTGGGTGAGATCAAATGCTATTGCCGTATTAGGTGTAGTGCCTCTGAAGTTAACTGGGCATGTACCCACACAGATCTTTAAGAATGTAATGTCTCTTTTGATTATTTTTTAAATATAATTATTTCAAACATGGTTATTGTTACTATGTCATTTCATATCTCATGAAGTCATACATGTAACGAATGAACCTCAGACTCAAATGCAGCAAGCAAATTAATTTAATAAAGTTCACTTAGCTGGTCACAAATCCAATAAACAATCCAAGGGAGAATCCAACGAGTAATCCAAGTTCAGGCAAACAGGTAAAAAACGAGAGTTCAGAATCAAATCTATACAGGCTTAGTAGAGTCACAAACAACAATACCTCACATTGGTGTGAGGTGCTTCAAGTGAATATAAAGGGTGAGGTTAATTGGTGATTAGTCCCAGGTGTAGCTAAAACTCCGGGGAAGCTGTGCAGGGCTGAAGTGGGCATGTCTGTTCAGAATGTGCAGCCTGCACAGTCTCAGGTCTTACAATACACCCCCTTCTCCAAGATATTGCATGATGATATATCTGTTCAGCATGCAGAGCAGTTTCTGTTTTCTTTGCCTTTCAGGCTCTGATAGCAGGCATGCATGCACTGCAGGGCCGTTCTAGAGTCAGACCTTTATGGGGTCTCAGCCCCTAATGAGAAGCTGACAGCAGTTTACAAGCCAAGAAATGGATCTACTAAGATTAAAGATCTTTCAGAATGGGCCTACATAAACAAATTAAACCTGATATGAATAAATCTTTTGGTAGGGCACTGTCCCTTCGACCCATTTGGATGTGCCCCACTGATATGCAGTGTCTTACAACCCAGATAGCAAGAGGCTGGCGGACCACTGTCGGTCCATTGGGGGCATAGCTGGCGGTCTGCTGGCATTTTGCTCATCGGTTCTCTGGCAGTCCGCTGGCGGGTTTCAGACAAATTGCCCAATATTTTGCCACTATTGGTCTAAAATCTTTTTCATTTGTTCAGTTATACTCCATATATCATTTGATTAACTTTTCTTAATAACCATGACAAGTTAAATTTAAAGAGATGGTGGTCCAACAGCGGACCACAAGTGGCATGCCACCGCCTGCATACCACCAGCGGTCCGCTATCTGCCAATCTGATTTTGATACCTTGGAAATGTCTTCAATCCCCCTGCTAAATTAATCCTTAAACTAGTTAATAACAATGAATACAGTATCATATGTATAGAACTTTTGTGTATAATAACTAGATGTACCGCAGAGCGGTACAAAATATGACCGCCGCCCAGTCCAGCATATTTTTTCCACAAAAATAAATCTCACTGAAACTTTACTGATTCTAACTCACTAAATTGCATTTGATTCTAACTCACTAAATTGCATTGTGCACACTCAATTCTCACTGGTATCTGCTAGACAACAAGTACCAAAACATGATTAGTTCATAGATTTCACATGTAAAATTAATTTTATACAACCCCACCCCCATCTTGCCTGTTCATAATTCTGAGAAATTCTTGAATTGTGTGCATGTGTGCGTGTACTGTACATGTTTATGTTTATGTGTGTGGGTGTGTGCGTGTGTGCGTGCTTGTGTGTGTGCCTGCGTACGTGCCTGTGTTTGTGCATGTGCATGCATGCGTACATATGTTTACTGTGTGAGTATGTGTCATACGTATGATTACTGTGAATGTATGTGTGTGCGTGTGTATCTGTTTATGCACATGTGTGCATATGGAATGGGTTAACATGACCCCTGGAGGCAAACATAAGCAAAAAATTGGTCATCCTAGGCCCTATGGTTCTCAAGATATTCACAGAAAACTCTGTTGGTGTACGGTCACTAAATGTACACATAAATTATTTTATTGTAAGGCCCGTCGTGAATGAAAGTTCACGAAACTTGGTATGCATTCTGAGGGTGTCATAATGATCCTACACTTTCAATTTCGTGCAGTTTTGACCATGTCAGCCAGAGATATTGTGATTAAAACACCTCATTTTTTGCTTTTTAATTTTTAACTAGATGGCGCTATACATGAAATAAGTGGTAATGGGATGGGTTGACATGGCCCCTTAAGACCAACATACAAAAAAAAATGGTCCTCCTAAACCCTGCGGTTCTCGAGATATTCACAGAAAACTGTGTCTGCCCTACTGTCCTTTCGGGGGTCCAGTCCAGCGGGGGGCCACAGATCAAAACGAATCAAAACGAAAAATGATGGTTCCATGCTATCCATGTGGGGTTACATGCCCACCAAGTTTTGTGTACCCCAGTCTTTCAGTGTCCCCGGAATCATTGACGGAAATTTGGACATGCGAAAAAGAAAAAAAAAAAAAAATCTGACCAAACCTATGACTTCGCTGCGCGGCGGTCATAATAATAGTTCAGAAAGCGAATGTGGAAGACAGAACGACGACAACTTGTCAAAATAAAAGTCCAACAATCACAAAGCAGCTTTGCCGTTTTTGTTCCAAACCTCCTACCTGATCACGTCACATCTGAGTCAATGGGCTACCCTACTCTAGTGCCAAAAAGACAGAACATGGTCAAGCAAATAATTTTTCTTTCATAAAAATGTATTTGTTTTATGATGTAACCTTTTCAGATTATTTCTCATCTTTTGCTACTGGGAATTTCCTACCAAATTCCAGATTACAAAAATACGGGTCAACTGAATGTAGGCTAGTTTACCTCCCAGTGTTAAACTCAGTGATTACGAATACTTCACAACTTGTATAGTAAAGTGACATTTGATGTAGACTTCATAAAAGATATTCATGAAATATTTAGCCCACTGACTCAGATGTGACGTGATCAGGTAGGCTAGGAACAAAAACGCCAATGCTGCTTTACGATTGTTGGACTTTTACTTTGACAAGTTGTCATCGTTCTCTCTTCCACATTCAAGGTTTGGTATGAAAGTTGAGTCATGTCTCATGAAACAGTCATGAATGCTTTATGTGCAGTTTATGACAGCTTCTATGAATGTGTTATGAACTCACCCAAAGTAAGTAAAGTGTTACCACTTTTGTTCTATTAACTCTTTCTTTTTTTTTTTTTACTTTTTTTTTTTTGATTAAAAAACTATGACAAAGTATAAGTATATATACTCTTTTGATCCCGTGAGGGAAATTTGGTCTCTGCATTTAACCCAATCCGTGAATTAGTGAAACACACACAGCACACAGTGAGGTGAAGCACACACTAATCCCAGCGCAGTGAGCTGCCAGTTGGTTTTCTTGAGCTTAGCCTACTTAGAGTATATGATTGGGCTATGGGACAGTGGATGAGATGCTGTTAAAATTTGACAAACAGCAGGACTGACCAGGAGAGGCATACAGAGAGATGTGGCGATGGTGGTAAAACAATAAAAGGCGGTAGCTCTGAGTGTGACTGTCCTGATACAATCTGCTGAAGGATCTCTGCTCTGTCAGATGGTCTCTGAGTGAGCGTGATCTATCAGCACTTTACTGTTCTGTGACTGTGAGTCCTGAATCTTGCTGTCTGTATGCATGCTTTGTTTTGAGTTATTTGTGAACCAAGTGACATTCTCTTCTTGTTTTCTCTGAAAAGCTGAAGCCGACGAGATTGTTATTTTCTGTTTTTCTCTGATGTGCTAATGTGTGAGTAAGGCTGTTGTTCTGAGTTACTGTAGTTTGGAGTCTAGAATATCTTATTTTGAGATGTATTTTGAGTGTAGACTTAACATATATCAACCATTTTGGATGGTGTTAGTGTGATCTTTGGATGCAATCTGTGTGTATGCATGCATGTGTGTCTGTGGTTAGGCTACCGGTATATGTGTGTATGTTTGTGCATGCACATGCCTGCATGCATGTGTGTGTTTTGTGTTGTGTGTGTGCATGCATTTGTGTGTGTGTCTGCCTGGCCACATGTCCTACGTCCAGCTGCATGCCTCTGGGCTCACACATGCAGATCCCACAGATGGGCAGCTGCTGCTTGTGCCTGCTGGGTAATGGCCAAGTTGGAATGCACGTTAACTGAACTGCTTCACTAAAGAAGCACAACCACATAAACTGTGTATTATTGACACCATATGAAAGTCTGTCCAAGGACTACTTTAGGTTCAGTCACTTACCTTAATAATAATTGAGCTGGATAGAAAATGGTGTCTTCACAATGTTATGTCTATAAATCTGTTGCCTTTATTTTCCATTTAACTTGTTGGGTTCTAAAATAGACATTCACACATTCTTTTTTCTTTTTTGGCAAGACAGGTGGCCTGATTAAATTAGTTTTCTTATAAGGTCTCAGATGCACCAGGAAGCAGTCATTCATTTGGCAGTGTTGTTATTATGCTGTCGTGGCTGTCTGCTCTCTCCCCATTGGCTGAGGGGATACATTGTTTCAGCAGGCATCTGTTGCTAGGAGACGGCATACATTCCTCCCTTCCCTGATGCAGCATTGTTGTGAGCTTTGTGTGTAAGATTAAGAATGTGTGTGTGTGTGTGTGTGTGTGTGCGTGTGCGTGTGCGTGCATACATTTCCTCAGTCCCATTCAGACATGCTATGAGATGAGTCAGGTTGATATGAGGATCATGAAGCCTCTTCAGCAGTGGTGTGGAGGGATCGCTGAATGAAAGTGTAGTGACAGTGTTTCACCAGCAGAGGCTGACCTTGTGCTACTGTGCTTAGTCAGATGACATCCATTTGTGTCAATCAACAACATACTGTACACTGATCTCTATATGTTTAATATTTTATATATAAAAAACAAATATGTGATGCTACATAAGTGTAGTGAGTGGTTCCTACTGCATGATTTAATGCTTATTCCAAGTTTTAGTTAAGATTTAGAAAGGCCATTTCATACAAGATCAATGTGAATCCTAGTTTCTGTTTGAGTCCTGTCATGGAATTTGCTAACATTCTCTAACTCTGACTTTGGGCACTATGAACTGTCAGAGGGATCATACTAAGGCACTTTGGTGTATTGGTGTATTCAAGCTCTTGTCAGTTATAGAGCTCTTTTCACGCGCACACAAACACACACACACACAAACGCACTATTGCCATTTTGGTGTCTGTCAATCTCTCTGAGCACATTCACTCTCTCTCTCTAACCCCCCCCCCCCCCCCACACACACACACACACAGAGACACACACACACGCACATGTAACCTGCGTTGTGTTGAACCTGCGAGATTCAGCCCTGCACACGCCCGGACTCGAACCCGCAAACAGCAGAACCTCGGATCGGGAGGCAAGCACGCTAACAATTGAGCCATTAGCCCAGGCTACTGGCTCGCATGCCAGCATCACTCTTGAGGCGACGGGGAGTGAGGTTTACCAACGTCCCACAAGCACAGCTAAGCAAGCTGGCATCCGTTACACTCACCCCCCTAAACCTCACTCCCGATCCGGGTCACGGCACCAATGTAACCTGCATTGTGTTGAACTTGCGCGATTCAGCCCTGCACACGCCCGGACTCGAACCCGCGAACAGCAGCACCTCGGATCGGGAGGCGAGCGCGCTAACAATTGAGCCAATAACCCAGGCTACTGGCTTGCATGCCAGCAGCACTCTTGAGGCGTCGGGGAGTGAGGTTTACCAACGTTCCACAAGCACAGCTAAGCTAGCTGGCATCCGTTACACACACACACACAACACACCCATCACCTCACACAACACACTCCATCACCTCACTCCTAACCCTAGGAGTGGTGAAGGAGAAACCAGGCCGAGACGGCAGGTTTAAGAGGGCCCACGGTGTTTTATTTACAATCTGCAAAAATAATCAAAAAATACCGTCCACTTCCTATCCGACACTCGGTCGCACCCGACGTGAGATAAAACGAAAAACACAAACAAAACATTTAACAAACACGAATATCTGAAGTCTCTTATGGCTAAGCTACATGCCACTATACAATCAGACCTGACCGCAGGACTCACACAAGCCCCTTACCACGCGTCACAAAACTTTGACCCCTGCATAGAGAAAAGCCGGCGTTTAAATGGCCAATTAACTAATTACTTCTGCTGACACCGGCGCAGTCTAAACACCCAAAACGGGCACACCGCCCCTACCTGGCGGACATCTAAAGCATACATCATGACATCAAAAGTTACCCATAGCACAACCCCCAAAACACATGATCAAATATTAAGCAACATTCCTCGCGCGCAAAGGAACGCACCCAACATATAGAACACGCACAAATCATTCAAGAATTTGACATATATCATTAATTAAATAATAATCTAATAATCATAGTGCGATGTGCTGCTGAGGCGGCACATCGTCACACTCACACAACACACCCCATCACCACACAAAACACACCATCACCTCACATAACACACAACACACCCATCACCACACACAACACACCCCATCACCACACACAACACACCATCACCTCACATAACACACAACACACCCCATCACCAAACACAACACACCCCATCACCAAACACAACACACCCATCACCTCACACAACACACTTCATCACCTCACACAACACACAACACACCCCATCACCACACACAACACACCATCACCTCACATAACACACAACACACCCATCACCACACACAACACACCCCATCACCACACACAACACACCATCACCTCACATAACACACAACACACCCCATCACCTCACACAACACACCCCATCACCACACACAACACACCATCACCTCACATAACACACAACACACCCCATCACCTCACACAACACACCCATCACCACACACCCCATCACCAAACACCTCACACAACACACAGTGCAGCCCACGCTGCCACTTCACTGTCTGCCGCTGACTCCACATTATTTGTGTTGTTCCCGGGTGCTACTCCACTATGGCACCATACAGCAGTACTCTTAGTCCCAGACTTTTTTTTCATCTTATATGTTTTTATTTCTCTCTCAACCACACGATTCAGCAGTGCCCACACAATGTCTGGAGTGCTGTGATGGTCCACGGGTTCTCATTAAAACCAATGAAATATGCATAACTTCTCCACTCGCATCCCTGCAAACATGCTGACTCATTACCACACGTATGGCTGGAAAGAGAGACATAGAGAGGGAGAGAGAGAGGGAGAGAGGAGTGTGGTGATTAGCATGAAATGGCTCTGTGGATGAACGTGGCGGCCCCCATCTCTGCTCCCTGCTTTGCAAGGCGCATTTCCATTGACACATTTAGCAGACGCTTTTAATCCACAGCTGTGTGCGTAGAAATATATGTTTTGTCAGTGTGTGTGTGTGTGCGCATGTGTGTGTGTGTGTGTGTGTGTTTTGTGTGAGTGTAGATACATCTTAGAGATGGATGGATCCCTCTGCGATAAAATGACTATCCTACAAGCAATAAATAAGGTCTACACAGTGGTAATACTCTACAAAGCGTTAATGCACATATCATTTCAGCACCTGAGGAAGACCGCGGGACAAAACGTTTCTTCCAACAAGTACTCATTCCAGATGCTCTGAATGCTATATCACCATGAACACTGTGGACCAAAATGTGTCTGGAGATAATGTTTGTGAGATTGTGTACGAGCAGATGTCTTTTAGGGTTGTATTTTGTATTTGCATATAGACTTTATGTGTGTCTGTGTCTGTGTGTGTGTGTTGATATATATATATATATATATATATATATATATATATGTGCATAGACTATAAAATATGATCATTGGGGAGCATAAACATACCTGATCTCCAACAGCAGATGGCACCCAGGTGCACACAATTCATCAACAGTTTGATTAAATCACCTTGTCTATATGGACCAGACCAAACATTATGTCAAGGAGCTCTAGCTAATTGCAATTTATAGCCATCACCATCAGTTGTTGTGTAGATCATAATTACGCGAAGGGGAATTGTGAGTGAATCGCTACTCATTGTTCATACACTATTCATATACCCATAATACCACAGCCCCTCAGCTCAGTGAGTCATAAAGTCATTTATACTAAATACTGTACATTCATTTGTGAGAGCCATGAGGCATACTGTAGGTTGTATGTTATAGCAGCTGGCTCACCTATTGTGTACATTACTATCACTATCACTCTATATGAGAGACGCTAAAGTGCGAATCAGCACAGAGACACAGAAGCTGAGAGTGAAAGTAAAAACTATAAAGGACGAAGGATAAAAAGTGAGTGAGGAAAAGACGCAGAGAGAGAGAGAGAGAGAGGTGATTGCCATGGTAGCTGAGTGAGTGTGTGTGTGTGTGTGCGTGGGTTGGTGCACAGGCGTGGGAATGAGCTCAGGTCTGTTCTGTGTGCCTTAGTGTGATATTGGGGAGATTGAGTTCTTATTTGTTTCATGCACATCTATGTCTCTCTCTCTCTCTCTCTTTCTCTCTCAATGTATGTGTGTGTGTGTGTGTGTGTGTGTGTGTGTGTCTGTCTATCTCTGCGTGCCTGTGCTGTGTATTTTTCTGGCTAGTGCCTTTATGTTCATTTGAAATCCCCCAGCACACACTCATACTGTGCCTGTCCTCTGTGATGGCAAGTCCTGTGTTGCTCCATACATCATCTCCACGACAACACCGACAGAAAGAAAATCACATGAAACACGACAGAATGTTAGGTAACAAAATGGAACCGAGTACTGCAGTATTGAATTAGGAACAAATGTCAAATGCCTCCAGCTGCTATGTTATTGCACCCCCTCTGGCTGCATTTATTAAAGTGTCTTGCCTGTGAAATTGGAAGATGCTAATAATGTATATGTGTTTTATGCATGCTAATGTGAACTGGCATAAGCCCCACAGTTAGCAAGAGATATACATTTAATGATCCTGGACAGATGCTGGAGAAAAATCTCCCAAGGGATCAAAATGGCCCCCATGTGTGTGAGTCTGTGCGAGAGGGGGAGAATAGAAGTGTGTGTGTCTATGCAAATGTCAAGCGATACAGTGTCTAATTAATGAACATGAGTAATATATGTAAATCAGATGCTTAACACTGATGTGTGTCATTAAACCTAAAGTGAAGGTTTACACCAGATGATTGTTTTAAGATGGCCCCTTTACCAGTGTCTTTCAGCCAGAGCCATTCAATCTCTCTGTATGAAATCATCTAACTGCAACAAAAAATAATAAATAAAAACAAGCAAATAAAATGCCAAGGGAATATTGTCATGCAGGTACTCCTGTGGTGGAACTGAGAAGAGGTGCAGAGAGCAACTGGCTGTTTGTCTAAGAGAGAGGGTGTTTCTCTCTCTCTCTCTCTCTGTGTGTGTGTGTGTATGTGTCTTTTTTAAGGGCACACCTGCTGTGTTTCTCTGCTGCCATGGTTTTAGCCGGACTCTCCTCTGGGTCGTCTGTTTCTCCGCTCCCCTGCCTGTTTGCCTAGCTCCATGGGGAACTCTATGTCAGCCATCTTTGCGTGAGTATAGCTCAGAGTCTTGAATGTGAAGCCAGTTTTGAGGTTAATATGCCATCATCATGTTGGTGGTATTTAAAGGCACAGTCAACTATTCTTATCCCATATGCTTTTTGTGAAATAGTGAGTGCAATATGTCATCAACTCTTCGTCAGAATTGCAGACCCTACCTTTCCTTTTAGTTTTGACGTAATCTCAAAAACACCTATGCTCCGTGTTGCCCAAGTATCCCCTGAAGTTAGCATGCTAACCAGCTAGCACCATGCCAGCTCTCTTGTAATACCATGTTGTAGTGCTATGTGTGGCACAGTATGTATAGCTCCTTTAAACTGGCTTGTTTTGGTTGGGTGGAGTGTAATTTGATTAAATTATGAGCTTAATTATCATCGACCCTTCGACAGAATTGCAGTCTCTACCTCAAGCCTATAAAATGGCTTGTTCTGGTTAGACTCTGTAAGAAGTGCCTTACAGAGTCTAGGCCTGACATGTTCTCTGACACTCAAGACCTGACATGTTCTCTGTGGCCCTGTAAGTTCTCCTCAACAACAACATCCTGTGTGTGGTCCTCTGATGATCTGTCTGACATGTTGAGAAATTGCAATTAATTTCCCCCTGCAGGGTCCCCCTTGGAGAAAGTATTCTATATTTGTGACACATTTATGTTTTAGGTTTTTTAGGTTTTTGTTGTTTTGTTTGTTTTTTGTCCACACTCACATGCAGTTCAAATGGATGCAAAATGTAGGTGTGCCATCTGAACCTGCAGCGAAGTTCGACATGGCTGCATCTCCACACCATTAAAATTTTAGGCGATGCTTTTGTAGAGGCAAGTGCCCTGCACACCAGATAGGAAATGGGTTTTGAAGAACTCCCCGAGCCAAAAAGTGACAAATAATTGATGAGTGAATCAAGCTTGGTGCAAACTGAGAAACATTTTTTCGTTATTAGGCCAAATAGAGACATGCAATGGGCGACCCTGACAGCTGAGCAATGTACTCACGCATCGACAACATGTCGGCACTTTATCGAGAACAAATTAGTGCATGCACAAGCTGTTACATACACAACCAAACTCTTCATTATTCAAGGAATAAATTCCTCACCGACACTACACACAGTCAGTCAGTCATTTTCCAATCTCCTGTGCATTGATGAAACTATAGCGCCACATCCATTGATATGCACAAGCCAAACAGGAACAGCCAATAATGCCCCTTTAATGATGCACCATTGATTAGCTGAGCGAGATGAATGTGTTTGCTGTGATCTTCCCTCTGCCTGGTAGTGCATTTTCAGATAAACAGGAAAAGCAGCTCTTTAAAGCAGCTCAGAACAACAGATCCCTCATGTGCACAGTGGCCATGTCAACGACATGAAGCCCAGCCGGCCTGTCACCGTGGCGATGGAACCCTGGGGTCTCGGCGTGGAAGGAACCCAATGACTGGAGGTGTGGCTGTTGTCTGTCTCCCTGACAGCTCTCAAGGCGGATGAGCGTCTGATACTATCTTTGACACCAGTTTAAAACGGTCACCGCTGCTAACTCAATAGGCATTGCTGCAGTCATTGACATTAGCCTAGCAAACAATCTCCTATTAGTCACACAAGGCTAAATTGGTTGTGATGGGCACTGTCCACTGCTGTCTATCAGACTGACCTGCATATGTCTGAGACGGACAGGTCCATTTAATGACAATGAAGCTACAGTAAATCAATAATTCAATTGTATGCGTATGTGTGTGTTGACGAGTGTTGATGGCAAAAGGCTTTTCTTAATCTTGTGCTAATTGTTTTGTAACCAGAAAATCCATGTCTCAGACAAATGTATCTGGCAAACATATCCATTTAGAGTGATCTGCACAGGCGTTGTATGTGTTTGCTTGAGCTGCTGGACTTTTTTAGTGTGTATCGGTGGGTTTTGTCGTCATGATTCTGTCTAGGTGCATTTACAGCACAAACTCTAAATGCTGGAGTACTGCCAGGTGAAACAAAGGTGAAAGACAAGTATTAGATTATCTCCATCACCACAAACTCTTCTCTTCATAGCTTACATGGCATATAGCACTCGTTTTCATTTAAATGCTCTTTTCCCAAGCAATATTAACAGACCTTTCTTCTTTATGTCAGAATCGCTTCTTTATTAGATCCTCTTTTCATATCACAAAGTAGTAGAGCCTCCCCCTCAGGGGTTCTTTATTATGAGGTGAAAAGAGTCTTTGTACAGTCTGTGAGATTCCTAAATGATCCCCTGTTTTAAAATGAAGGCACGGCTTTACACACAGTTAGTGTTTGGTCAGAAGATGCCACAGGCAAAAGGCAATATTTCCACCCTGTCTATCTATTACAGAGACCACAGCCCAGAATTGAGAGGAAAAAAAGATTCAGACCACGTGCGGGCATGCGCTGTCAGATTGAACACGCACTCTGTTAATCCTCTATTACTACTTCGGTAGATAGCACCCAAACGTGTACTTTGGAGCGACGTTACAGAAGGCGACTGATTACACGAACAAGTTCACGTGTTAAATAGACGGGGGAACAAAGCTGTTACTTGATGGTGCAAAAAACGAAATCCCTCACTTGACGCAGCCAGGGGGCAAGCTGACGGGGCCTTCCTGGGGAAATCTACATCGATTCTTATCCTCGGCTCCACGTGAAAGGCACTCTGCCCTGCAAGCCCAGATAAATGATTCATGGAGTGCCAGGGCCTCTAGAGAAGATGATGGTGGATTAGGATAGGTCTTCTTTTTTTATGTGTTGTGCTTATGTGGTGTACAGTGTATGGTGAAACAGTCCAGGTACTAATTGAATTACACTTTGAGTAACTTAAGAGGTGGACCAGTGTTTCTGTGATTGCTGTGCTAAAGTGTAAGTGTACGTGTACAGAGTCTGTCAGCATTTTTTAAGGACAAGCAAAAAATACGAAAAATTGTTAGTAAAAAACTGTCTCTAAAGGACAGAAAGGACACTTTGTTTTTAAGCTAGACATTTTGCTAAAGGACACTTTGTTTTCAAGCTAATTTATATTTTGTGGAAGGCACTCGGAGAGAGAGCAAAAATAAGATCTAAACTGCAGGATGAAGTGGCATCTTCCTTCAGTATTAATGCTTCCTCTGGCTAGTCAGGGATCACTGTATTATTTGTTCCCATTTACGCACTGCTTGCCAGCAAATACAAACAAAAAAAACAACATAAGGCACATTTGTTGCACAAAACACAAAGGTCAAATCCACAAAGATCTTAATCTATCAGCTCTGTGCCACAGATGGTAAAAGAAAAGGGAGGGGAACGACAGAGAGACCAAAGGAAAGACAGAAAAGAGAAATAGAAGAGGTGGAGAAAGGAAAGCGGACGTCAGAACTGACCTGCCTCTAACGTTACCACGGCTACTGTAACTGCACATGAAAGCATGAGTTGAGGTGATTGTTGAGTCTTTCTGTCCGTGTCTTTGATGATTGAGGCCGGTTGCATTGACTGACACAATCCACTTCAGTGTCATCACACCGTGAAAGCCAAGGTTGCCCCCTGTTCACTTTCAAGCTATAAGCTTCATTCTGAAGGCAGACGATTTTCAACTGTTCAACTGCTACTCTGAGTGATTGATGTTCAGTTTGTCTCTGTCAGGTGACCCTTTGGTCTCATGCTCTCTCTCCCAGCAATTTACCTTGAAAGACTCAATATTGCCCTGCCAAAGTGGCTGTGTTATTTAAACACACACACACACACACACACACACACACACACACACACTCATACACACTACCACATTCCTCACTTAGAAATGTTTCTCATGTTTGGATGCAATGGCATTATACATTTCTTCAGTTCTTGCAGTTTATATCAACCAGAATGTACTGTCCATATAATGTTTTCTATAGGTTTATCATACCAACTTTTGTTGTTCTGTAGGTTTTCCTTTGGGAAATAATCCTAAACCTTGGTCAAATAGACATAGAGACCCCCAACAACAGACAACGAAGAGAAAGGAAACATCCACAACAAATCTATGAACAAAACAACAAGGCTCTTACTCGCAAGATTTGACACTTTGTCCCACCACAAATCCTTCTCAAAGAATTAATAAATTCAAGGGGAATCAAGTTCCAAAACATGTCACAAAGACAATCATCCAATCAGGAGTCCCAGAGTTCAGGTCATGCTTATTAGGGTGACTATGGTGAGGATGACCTATTGGGACTGCGGTTGTTGAACTAGGCCCAGGAGTTGTCACACTCCTCTCCTGCCCCATCCTATCCTATGGTATGGAGATCTAAATTTCTTTCTTAAGCCATTAGTTACGCCCCACATAATTTACAGTAAGTATGCAGCGAATAATACTACTGTGTGTGTGTGTGTGTGTGATGATCCATTCATATAACTCTCTTTGTGCCATAATGAAAGTGACTGCTGTAGTTGTAGTCTGACTGCTAAGTTCTTGTGTTGGTTGTGCTGTGGTGGAGATTTATGAGTGGAGGAGTTTTGTCCCCGGGCTCCCACTTTCATAAGCACCAAACGCAGTTCAAATAGGCACCCGCTGAGCCTTCTACGTGATCACAGACCCATCAGGTTTGCCTCACGCTGTGCACATCGATCTTGATCTCACCTCACATGCTCACTGAGAGAGAGAGAAAGAGATGTTGATGTTTTTTTTTTTTTTTTACAATAACGGATATATGTATTCAACGTGATAGGCTCCTAAAGGACATCCATTACTTGTTTCTCCCCATTCTATCCGGTTAAGTGGGGATTTGCTCTATTAGGAGGTGAGGATTATTTGTATGTTCTTGTAAAGGCATCAAAGGTTTACATAGATACTCTTTTATCATGATGAACTGCTTCAATTATGAGAGAGGTTTAAATTATCTACTAATAAACTAAGGCTAAAGACCATTTAGAAGAGTCTATCGAACACTTCTCCAAGCACTAATTTACTGAGCATCTGAATGTTCATCTATCTGAAGTTTGTTTTGTTTATCTCCCTTTTTTCCATGTGCTGATCCATTGGATTCACCATTATTCCAATTACGAGTCAGAACGGAATAAACAACAATAAACAAACAAGGGAATCAATCTCCACATACAGTGTCTGCACTTAAAAACGAGTCAGTAAGCAGTCAAACCATATTCCAAACTCAATCTTGTAAGTCTCTGTTAGTCAATATCGATAAAAGTGTCTGCTAAACACCCAATTTTTACCCATACACCCATTATTTATAGGCTGTGGGTAAGATGTTAAAGATCATATCAGAGATAGTCTAATTAAAAAGGGACCCAACTGGTTCCACAAAAATAGGAGTCAGGCTACTTGGCCAGTTCTCCCATAGGATTCCACAAAAACACTTAGCTTCCAATGCTAGCTTCCAAGTCCAGGACCAACTGCCGTTGCGCTTTCAGATAATCTCTGTCTTCAATCAGGTAGACAAGCTAATTTGTTGATATCCCCTATGCACACACTGAAGAAATACATGGCAGGACTTTTGTTCTCTGAAGCCGGGATGTCCACCTCTGCCACCTGACCCAATTATCATCCTGCCTGTGATGAAGGATGACAGTGCTGGAATGGTCGGAGGGACGGAGGGAGACCTCAGCATACACTCATACAAATGAGGCCACTGACTGGACAAATGCCCCCGTAGGGCAGTAAGGCTTCTGGCCACGTGACAAACTGTGGATTGATCAGTGTCTTACAAAATGCATCACCGCCTCTTTCATCATGGCCAAACATAGCCCATGGGTGTTAGATGTGTGTGTGTGTGTGTGTGTTTGTGCATGTGTTAAGGGAGGGTTGCTTGGTGAAGTAGAAAAGAGAAAACAATCAAGCTCAAGTGGCTGCTGGCAATGCACTTACTCATTAAGAACACACTGTTGAACATTAAACATGGACTTCAAGGGACAACAGATTTTTTTCTCTCAGTTTAATCTTTGCCTTTTATATTAGAACTTTATTATTGTCAAGTACTATGTATAATAATCACAAAATATCACAAAACAGTTACTACACATGTTTCGTTCATGTGAAACACATCAACGAGCAATGGAGAATAGTAGTGTGCTTAGAGTGAATACGCCTTTACATCTGTGCCCCCCCCCCCCTCCCTTTTGCACACAAAAGGCACTTTCACTGCCATGATTGTGTGCATGATGCCCATTCCACCAGGAATTGAACAGCGTTGAACTAACGACTGATCATTCTTTCCCTCCCGTCCTTAGTTGTCTTTTCCTCTAGGTCCAAAATGCAGGTCGAAGGTGTCTTGTTCGCTGGCTGCTTGTTCAGATCCTCCTCTCTTCTTCCTCTTCATTTAGTCTCTCCAGGCATACACATCCTGACAGTAGATAAGAGAGAAGCTCTCTGGTTCTCCTTGGAGAGAAGACGATTCAAATCCCTGATGACCGACCCCCTCCCTGCACCCCCTACCCCCACCCCCTGCTGCCTCTGGAGCGTCTCGTGAGGTGGGAGTTCACAGTCCCAGCAGCGCAAAGCCACAAATGAGAGGCTGTGTTTGTGCTTTTTTTTCCATAGTGGTGCAATTCATTTGCTTGTGGGTTTCTATGGTGCATGTTTGTGCATCTATTTGTGTGTGTGTGTGTGTGTGTGTGTGTGTGTGACTACCGACATTGAAGTAATCACATGCACATTTACAGTACGCCTCTATATTGCATGTCTATATAGAGCGCTCCTCTGTAGGCAAACACATGACTTTTTATGTCTGTATATTGGATTAATATATGAATGTATGGAATGTGGGTGTGTACACCGATATGAATCTGTTTGTGTGCGTGCATTTGCTTGTGTGTGTGTGTGTGTGTGTGTGTGTGTGTGTGTGCTCGCATTTGTGTGTGTGTATGTGTATATATACGTGTGTTTCCAAATCTTCGCTCATCTCTTTCCTGTTCATGCGTGTCTCTTGCGTGCACATTTAAACGGGCATCATCCTTCTCGTTAAGTGCTGTCTCTGTGTGACTGTATGATGCACTGAGGAGAGGAGATTAAACTGTCGCTTGCCGACCACCATCACTCTCCGAGGCATCCGTACGTACATGAGAGAGGGAGAGAGAGAGATGTGCCGAGATGGAGAGATACATAGAAAGAGAGGGAGATTGATAGGGAGAGATTCAGAGAGGTAGAGACTGATAGGGAGAGATAGAGAGGGGGACTGAGAAAGAGAGAGGTGAAGAGATTCATGGAGAAAAAGAGGCAGAGTGGGAGAGAGAGTGGGAGAGAGGTAGAGAGAGAGAGAGAAAGAAAGAGATTGGGGAGAAAAAGAGAGGGGGGAGAGAGAGCCAGTGGCTGCTGCCTTCATTACTAGGGGTGTTATTGATGAGGCAAACAGGCCTGGGAGCAGCACTGCATCCCTGTGAGTGTGGCAGTGCGTTAGGGCCTCATCACCATTATCCCCGTCCCGCTCGTAAATGTTTCCAACAGGAGCCCAGCGAGATGGAGAGAGGGGCTGTTATGCTTCCCTTTCTCTCTCTCTCTCTCTCTCTCTCTCTCTCACTAGCTGAGTTTCCATTACAGTGTTGCGCAAAATAAAAACGATATTTGCCGAAATTCGACAAAGCACAAATGCGAATGGTTTCCATTAAGTGATGCAATGTGATAAAATATACATGTTATCTTCTTGCAATAGTCATATTAGATGAATGAGACAACGAATCTCTTTTGACAGTTTATCTTCAATTGCATCCACAAAAAAACTTGATAGTTACACTGAGGGAGTGAGCATGTAGGCTAAAGGGAGGACAAATTTTGAAAGCGAAACCTAAACTTGTCTCAATGTGTGACAATTCTGAGAGGGCATAGCCCACATTTAACATAATAAATGCATTTTGGTAGAGTAGACCTGCACCGATGTCCTTACCTCAAACCAACTCTAAAAATAATCCTGTGTCATTAGACTTCACAAAATGTGCTACCTATTTTAATGCGTTTAGTGTCATATGACTCACCTAAATGTGAAAAAAGTGTTTCCATTGCACTTTTGCAATATAGCTCTATTTCGATATATCTGAAAAACCACCTCATGCGAGCATAAAAACTTTGTTGCGGTATTTGTGTTTCTGTTTCCATTACTCGTTTTTCTTATGACATTTTGGATTTGCACATTTTCAGGGTTTACTGTATGTAACCCACCTTCTGTCTCTCTTTTTCTCTGTGTCTCTGTCGCTCTCTCTCTTTCTCTCTGTCTGTGTATGATTGCTTCAGTACTCTCTCTCTCTCTCTCTTCACCTTCTCCTGTATATGTATACATTCTTCAGAGTGGAGCTTCCTTAACCAAACTGGCAGATGTCACATGGGACAAAGAGAGGGAGTGAAGGGAGAGAAGAACAGTGAAGGGTTTGTGTGTGTTTGTGTCTTGGTGCGCACATGCATGAGAAGCCACGAATGTTTGTGTGTGCGCTCATGCATTTGTGTGTGTGTGTGTGTGTGTTTGTGTGTGTGTGTGTGTGTGCTTGCTTGTGTGAGTGACGGTTTGTTGGTTTGTAGAAGGCACTCTGCATGGATCAGCTGCAGCCTGCCATGCCCACCCCCTGTCTGTCTAATTGTGTTATTCATGTGAATTAGCCACTTGGGTCGTATGGCTTGCTCTCATTGGGTTTCTCCCTCTTTCTTCCCCTTTTTATAAATCTTACTTAACCTGTTTTCTTCCTCAGTGGCAATGCAACGCTGTGTGGTTTAGCGGAGCCATGCAATATAGAAAAACAATATGGAGAGACGGAGAAAGAGGGAGAGAGAATAAGAAAGAGTGTAAGTGGGAACAAACCCAGCCCTACTCCAAGCCACTAATATGGGACAAGAGCTACTGTCAGCCCGTTGCCAGGGCCCAGTGAGCAGCCTACTATACTGTCCAGGTCTGGCCTCTGTCTGCATCTGTGCTGAAAGCGCTGAGTCAAGCAGAAAGCACCACATTCCTCTTCTCTCCTCATTCTCTACTTGTGAGCGCTGAAATGATGACACAAATAGACTGTTTTGGCTCTCATCTCACTAAGCATCTGATGCTAGCAGACATTTCAATGAGGTCGTTCCCCTGCTGTGAGGGTTGGGTGGCTTTAGACCTTGCTAATTAGGAAGCAGAATTGGGTCCAGAATTTTCCCATGATTGCTCTACATCTTGTGATCGAAAGAACCTAAACATAGAATTAAAAGAATTCAGTGCCAATATAAACCATGCTTAGCTTTAATTTTCTATGAACATTTTACTGGCTGTTATTTTCAATTTGGTTCTCTGGTGATAAGCAAATCTCATTAGTGACCATTGTCATGAAGTTGTGTAGAATCTGTCAGTAACATTTCCCCCTATTCTGATGAGCTTGGAAAATGCAATTCATGTTATGTACACTACAATAGGATCATAAGTGGGAATTTACACCGCAAGCAAAACATAAGCAAGAGTGAAAAGTAAATTTATCAATTTACACTGCCTTTCGTCTCTAATGTGACACAACAGTGTGTTTATCCATGTGTTTTTCTATATGAACGCTTCAATAATAGCGTACACAGTACATAGACACATAACGCTCTAATAATAGAAGTGAAGCATAAAAATAGTTGTGGTCATCCGTAATACATGCATGAAGCTCTGCCTGTGTAAAATTGCTACATTTATCCTGATGGAATTCTATTGGACGGGCAACTGAAAAACGCTTCAAAAACAGAGCGACTCTGGTGTAAACTCCCGGTAAATGTTATTGTAGTGTCTTCCTACCGTTCATGCGTTTGGTCATGTGCAGTTGTCTATCACTCTCAGATGGGGATCAAGGGCTGACCCTGTGTCCTTATGATTCGGGTGTCCGGATGTGCCCTTTGAACTCTGACATTATGATAAATTCCAAAGATCACTCGCCTACATGACCTTTGCACTTGTAGCCTGAGGTGCAACAGCTTCAGAGAGACATCTACAGTGCCTACCTGTCAGGTCAAACTATGACCTGTGCAATGATTATCATCAAACTATGCATACAACCATAACAAGGAGCCTTTGTAGTATACATTGTGACTGTCTAGTTGACACTAAAAAGCAGAGTGTCCTTTTTTAGTTCAGTTACATACTGGACACAATGCTATTCCTTTTGAGTCCCTGTTTTCACAATGGGTACTGTATGCATCACATGGTTACTATATCTTTGTACATACACAAACCACTGTAATCAGAGATCACACCTTGATTTAGCATGCCACTGGCTCCCACAAGGCAGAGATGCATGTGTGAAAAATTGCGATAAGTGAATAAATTGGTAGACTATGTCTCCCATGTTCTGGACTATGCTAATTGCCCCCTTTGTTAAATGTAGGGAGGTTTCAGTGGGCTATTTATACCTCAGTGGCTAGTGCTAAATTTAGACTCCGCTGATTCAAGAAGAGGAGGCTTGAAAGGAGGACCCTCAACAAAGAATTCGAGGAATTCTATGACAGCACATCATCAGACCACTTCATTACCTGGGTCCAGGAGATAGAACGCTTTCATGTATTTTTGTGTTTTCCTGGTAGCCATTTTTTTGCACTTCTCAATGAGTTTGCTTTTGTGCTCACATGGCATCATTTAGGGCAGAACAAAATTTGTAAAAAAAACTCCACATAAACTACTCTCACATCGGTCAGATTGCTGATTCAATTTTGACATGCTCCAGAAGTGTTATAGAAACCTTCTGTGTCCAGTCTTTGCCCCAGGCCCGTCGCTATAGAAGGCAAGCAAACCAAGCAATTGCTTGGGACCCCGAGCTGGCCAGGGGCCCCAAGACAACGACTGGTTGAGAATAAAATGCAACGCCAAACTGTGAGCGCCCCTTTGATAGTCAATGCAGTGAAGTGCAACGACACCGTTACCGGCAATACCGGGATCCCCCTCAAGGGGGCCCCTCTCAGTAGTCGCTGACAGCAGCCAGCCAGCCAGGTTTGTGGTCTCTGCTGCTGCGCGAAAATATAAAACCTCGGCAGTCATAATGAAGCGGAGTTATGCGTCAGGAAGCCAGAAGAGAAAGGAAGAGGATGACAAGAAAAAACAAGATAGTGGTAAGTGATAAATTACACTGGATAAAATAGCTCTACTTGTCTTGTACAAATGGTGTAATGTCGCAGCAGGAAGGCTAGCCTAGCAAAAAATGTTTATGTTAACTACCTGCCTGACGGCCCATGCTGCTTGTAACAAACTAGAACAGTTAGCGCAACTTTTTTTTCCCGAACTGACGGAATATAGTTACATACTGTAATATGTTTATTAACGGGATAAGGAAGACGCAGATCTGTTCCAGAATCACTGTTTATCGTATTTAATGACGTAACATTGCTATAGCTTTGTAATAGGTTTTGATGAAAGTGGCATAGCTTCTCTGCTATACTAACTATTCGACCGTGATAATCTATTTACCAAATGGGGGTTAGGAAAACCACACGATAAATTCCGTGCATCAAAGCAGACTGGAACTTTCATGTCTAGTAGTATTCATACACGCCAGCTGTTTACTGTCTTTAAAGCACCAGGTGCGTCTGTCTAATTCTCAAACCGCAGAATGCTTAAATGCTATGTTAAGCTACAAGTAGGCCTAGGTCAATGTATAACATTAGCTTGGAATGTTTTTACAGTAAGCGTTGGTAGTTGTGAAAGCAGCTGCATCC
>NW_027468664.1:17007467-17019967 GCF_046254945.1 Alosa pseudoharengus
TTTTAAACGGCCATCACGGCACCCCGTTGGAATCTCCACAGCGATCATCGATCCTCTGACTAATGAGGAAAAAAGTAATTAAACTGGAGGAGAAAAAGAGAGATAGAGAGAGGGAGAGAAAGAGATAACAGAAGAGAAACCGCGTTGAAGGCAGTCAGCGATTAACAGCCAATTTTGGCACAACTATTTTCAAAAAATGTGGGAACCCAGAGCATGAAAAAGTTCCTGGAACTGATGCGGGCCGGATCAGGGACCCGTGCCAGACTGAGCCATGCTGCTATCCAGGAAGAGTTTCGTTTTAAGAGTGTTACTTTTCCACATTTACATCAGCAGTCTAGTCTTGCTGTTCTGCTTGTCAGAGGCTATTACCGCTGCCCTGCTAGAACGAAAGCAGCGCCACTCTCCAGGAAAAGCTGCAAGCGTTAGCATCACGCGTCTGTTAAGAGTATTTAGAGTGTGTGTGTGTGTTTGTGTGTGTGTGTGTGTGCATGTGCGCGCGTGCGTGTGTGTGTGTGTGTGTGTCCATTTGTGTGTGTGTGTGTGTGTGTGTGACAGTGTGTTTTTTATGACTGTGCAGAGCTTGCAAAACTTGTGGCTGTGAATGTGAGTGTAGAATTTGCATCTTTGCCTGTCCATTTGGGTGGGAGGGAGGGAATGTATCCATATGTACATATGTGATTCAGTTAATGGCTAAACAGTCCATGTGTGTATATGTCTGAACTGCCTATCGCATATGTGTACTATATATGTATGTGCCATTGTGTGTGTGTGTGTGTGTGTGTGTGTGTGTGTGTGTGTGTGTGTGTGTATGTGCGCTTGTGTGTATGAGTTTATGTCGTTGCATCATCGTATGAGTCAGACCTGCCAGGCGGTTTCGCTCAGCAACAGCCAGCGGAGAGCGACGCTGCTTTCACTTCACCTCACGATGTCCCACCTTCGCTTCTGACATGACATCATCCTTCAAGCTCCACCCTTCAGCGTCCAGCTGATCTGACACACGACCTCTTGACCTCGCTTGTCCAACAATCTACAAGAGTCCTAGAAGGAGACAGTCTAATATGACTGATCTCTGATGCATAACAGAGGGACACTGTATGCTGTTGCTTCTGAAAGATCTCACATGATATCAAGCTTTGTGAGGTTCTGTGATTTAATGCTGATGTTAATCTATAGCATAGCATTTTATTGAACACATGTGACTAATGCAAAGTAATGCAGAATGCAAAGAAATGCATTCTGCCCTGTAATATAATATGAATGTCAACATTGCTGTTTTCTGTATCATTTTCTCCAGGGAACAGACCCTTTCTCTATTCACCTTTTCCTCAAGAAATCATCAGAGATTCATTTATTGCTACATTTCGTTATGCTTGTATAAGAAAAGTAAAAATCTTGGGCTTTGGCTCCTCTGCACTGCAGTAATAATCATTATGTGTAAAGCCTTTTCGGAGAGCTGAGGGAAGTCACCTTCTCTATGGGATGTTCCTCTCTGATAAGCAAACTAGATGTCTAGACTAGATTTTGTTATTTTTCTGGGGAGCAGTGTGGTTGCAACAAATATAATCAAATATTTGCTTGATGAGCAGCACTCTAAGAGTACAGCCATCAGCGAAGGCCAAATAGCTAATACCATCTCACCATTTTACAAAAAGTGAAAGAAAAAATCCTGGATAGGCCCTTTGAGTTTTCTCCACTCCACCGCGGAACAGAGGCAAATAGGCTAATTCTTGCCTGCTTTAGCTGCGGCTCCTCGCCCTCAGACTGTTAACCTACTAAGCTTGTCGAAAAAATCCTGGATAGGCCCTTTGAGTTTTCTCCACTCCAAACTGTAACATATTCTTCCTAAGCCAATGCTCTACTCCTCCACAAAAATAATATTTTAAACAAATAAAATCCAGGTAGTTTCTGCTGGATAAAGTAAAGAAAAGCAAACACATTTAGCCAAAGCAGCAAACGTTCTCAATGTCAGGTTTAGGAATCGTTGCTAGGCTGAGCCAACCTGTTTTTTTTAGGTGGTGACCCTGCCGCAGTTTCACCACACCTGTTGTTAAGGAAGTGCTGATGATCATGGACACTCGTGGCTAATGGCACATTAATGTGTATTGAATGGCACTCAACAGAAAATCAAAGACATCATACCCCCATAACACTCAGCTCTTTGATGTTTATCGCTGGCAGAACATTCAGAAAATAATCTCATCTGATGTTCCATTTGACAGTAATATACTACTGTATGGTTCCATTCCCCTTAGGTATGAAAGATCACACATGCAGGTGTGTGTGTGTGTGTGTGTGAGAGACAGAGAGAGAGAGACAGAGAGAGAGAGAGAGAGAGAAAGAGAGTTTGTGTGTGTCCATATATATCCTAGCTGTGCATGGATGCAGATTTGGGAGATACACCAATGACACAAAATTCATGACAGGCTAGGGTGAGAGAAATAAAGATATGGAGAGAGAGAGAGAGAGAGGCAGAAGGGAGGATAGAGAAAAAAGGAAGGGTGGAATGGTACGTGTGTAGCATGAGAACTGCCAAGTGATATTCCGTGTTCCGGCATTTTCCAAAACCATTGCCATTGCACCGCCACTGCTGCCGATTCATTAACAGCTGCCAGTCACTTAGGCCCGAGCACCGCTGGATGGTTGCCTGGCAACTGAGACCCTGCGCGACCAATCGACATGTGTGCAACAGGAGTTCTTTACACATAAAAAGAAGCATAGGATCTCCTCTTTGCTAATTCAATTGATTTTTCCCCGCTGTCATTCCCTTCAAGGGCGGCCATTGCATGTGCAAGAGGCGTTCAGAGGCGTCGGGTGGTGGGACAAAGCCCCTAGTAAATCAGCATTTTCAGATACTCCTGCACACTGGGGGAGGATGGGTAGGGTCACGTGCATCTCTTTAGCATCAACAAATCAATCTGCCCGATACACAGATGCACACATCTGTGTACTCACACACATGCTCACATGCATGCACAGATGAGCCCCCACACACACACACACACACACACACATACACACACACACACACACACACACACACACACACACACACACACACACACACACACACATGCCAAGATGTGGTTTTGTAAATTGGTCTAACAAGATCCCACGTGGGACTTTGTTTATAATTGAGGGCCACTGCTGTTCAACACTCACAGCTGAACCAATTGAGTGACACACTAAATTCACATGCCTGGCCTGCTGTTTGAAACACAATATCTTTGTCTGTGGGCAGTTATTATGGTAATATTTACAGAACAGACAAATACAACCACACAAGCTATGGTGGCTATTTGCTGAGTAGAACAATAATGGACCTGTAGATGCAAATATAAAAGCACTTCCATAAGATCTACACTCGGCGAAGCATAACTAAAGCTGGCTAGGGCACAGCATCCTGGCATCCACATGGACTAATACATCATCGTTATCTTTCTCTCCCTCCACCCACACCCTCTCTCTCTCTCTCTCTCTCTCTCTCTCTCTATCTCTCTCCACACCTATCGTATTCCCTCTTTCTCTGTCTCCCTTGCTTTTGTCTTCCATACAGCTATCCTCTGAGGACGGCTACCACAGTGTCTCCCTGGACTTGGTTTTTAGTTCAGTAGGTTTCAATGACATTTTTATTGGTTTATTATGTTTGTGTGCTAATCATACAGATTTTGCAGTGAAAGAAGCCTTCCTCATACATACAGATTGATCTTCTTTCTTCTTCTTCTTCTTTAATCCTCTTGCTCCCCTAGGGAGCATAGGGCTTCCACCATGGATCTTCACCTTACTCTCCTCTGCGCAATGGTCTTTGCTTCTTGCCAGGAGGTTCCCGTCTTGGTCAATTTATCAAGCGTGGACCGCCTCCAGTTGGATTTACAGTAGGTCTTCCTGGCTTCCTCTAGCCTTGGGGATTATTGTCCAGAGCTTGTCTTGCTACATTCCTCGGATCCTCCCTTGACCGATCCATCCTCACTTCCTGGATTTGATTTCAATGTGGATTTGCTCCTGTTTCATGTGTCTCCACAGGTCTACATTTGATAACTTGTTTGGCCACCAAATCCTCAGTATGTATTTGAGACAGTTGTTAATGAACACTAGTAGTTTATCGATAATAGATTTGGTGGTTTTCCAGGTTTCACAGCCATAGAGAAGGACAGATTTTAAGTTTGTATTGAAGATTCTGATTTATAGATTGATACATAGAGATATAGTTACTTTCGTGCTGTTGCAGCACTTAAATAAATCACAAAACACTTACAAAAAAAGTAGGACAAAAATGGTGTACCTGCATATTAAATGTTGTATCAGCGATTTCAGGCCCAAAAAAGGCCCAAACATAAATGATCACATTCATCTAATATTTATTACCTAACCTATTACCTAACGATCCGCTAGCTGCCTGCCCCATAAGCAGGCCGTCAAAAAAATGTGTCTCTGTAGGCAGCCTAGGCTCCGAGATCTGTACACAAAAACATTTGCTACCAACAAGGGTTGGCAACCCCTCAATGGCAAAATAAAGTGTTTCAACCAATAACCAATGAGATGCAAGAGTGTAGCAAGCTAGCTTTCTGTTTTGTTTGAACATCAAACAAAACAGAAAGCTTTAAAGGCACTCTAAGCAATGTTGGGTAACGTCACTTCTGTTGACTTTCAAACAAACAACCCTACCTCCCATGCAGTTGAAACTCTCCTAAACGCACATCTCGTTATTTACTGGAACAGTTTGTTATGCCTTTATGGTCCAGGCTGGACCAAGTTGTTTTTGTTGCCGTTTTTGGAGAAAGAGATCGCATTTTTTTACAGTGTATTCAGGGCACAGCTAGCGGATGGTGATGTTTGCTGTATGTGACAAGAAATGTTTTAGCTTAGAAACCACGTACCATCGCTTAGAGCGCCTTTAATATACCATTAAATAGAAATACATGTGAGGATGAGACATGGATGGTCGTCTTTCCACCAGCAGCAGAGACGTGCAAGCAATTTCATCTCCAACACAACTACAGAAGCAAGAAGCTCTGAGCCATGTTGAAAAGAATAGCTTCTCTCATGCACAGAAGTTCCTTTCCTACCCTATGTGTTTGAGAGTGTTGTATTGTGCTTGTCTAGGATTGCATGCATAGATGTTTTCTGTGTGTCTGAATGGCATGGATGGTGATGTTGTACAGTATGTTACTGTATTAGTGTCTCTCTCTCTCTCTCTCTCTGTGTGTGTGTGTGTGTGTGTGTGTGTGTGTGTGTGTGTGTATCTTCAGCTCTGCAGATGTGTCGGCCCTGCCTGTGCACCAGAGAGAAACTCAGACACAAAGGCAGCTCTGCTCCTGACCGCTCGCATCAGTTCTCTGGTCACTCTGAGGGACTTGTTTATCAGAGACACACAGATCTCTGAAATGCATTCTGTGCGTCTGCAAAGATCACTATCAACGGCTCTAGACACAGTAATGCTGGACACAGCAATGCTGCTGGACACAGTTAAGGTAGACACAGTAATGCTGCAACAACTTGCAATTGCCAACTGAAGCTAAAATGTTCCCATCAATTTTGCATGTAGACATGTGTTAGTAGGTAGATTTGATAGGTTTGATAAAATTACTCACATTACACATTTATTTCACCTGCTAGAAGACAGATGATTACAGACAGAGTAGCACTTCGTTACATTGTAATATGGAATACTTAATTCGTTAAAATCAATTTCTGTGATTCTAGAATAATTGACATTTATACTGCAGGTGATACACTAGATTTGTTATATGTCAGAGTCCGCTATCTTTCAATGTTATATGTACAAATCACAGTTAAACCTGTGACGATGCATTTAAGCATTAAATTGCTTGCTTAATTAGTTTTAATAGATTCATCTATTTACAATCTCTGAAGAATATACAGTTCGACATGCAAATATAAAGTCCAAGGAGTAACTAATTTTTTAGCAATGTTCTTGAAGTTTCAGTTAATGTATAAATCACCTCTGGCTTGAGGAAACTGTGTTTTGTCTTTTCTCTTTCTCTTTGCTTGCAGAATGAATGTAGACTCCTCTTTGCCTTCAGTCAACAGCAGGTCATGAGAGACTGGATTTGTGTTTGAACACCATGGAAACACATCCATTCTCACATCATGGCACAGAAATGCCTCTGGCACATAGATGCCACAATATTGCCATCATGGTAGCACCTAAGTCTACTGTACATGCATGGATCCATATCGGATGTTGTTGTGAGCAGTACCTATTGAATTGCATTGGAGAGAAGGGTATGTGCAATGCAAGTAACAGGTCTGAAGATGGTTTAAGTATATCGAAACAATTTTCAGTGTTATCAACCAAACTCATGAAAGAGTCAAGGCCCTTAACATACTGTGTCTGTACTATTTTCTGTCTGGAACTTTTACACGATTGAAAATAAATGCAACTTCACGTGTGTCCATCACGTTCACACATCGATTCCGAAATTGTCATCCATCAAAAGTGTTTTCAGAACAGGTTTCATGTTTTCATGTAACGTTTTTTTGTATCCGTGTAGCATTGATGAATGAGATTTCCTTATGCAATATTCTGTATTTAATGGATGCATGTGAAATGGTGAATTTTAGTGTATGTGGGCCTTAACTCCTTGGCAGTGTATTCACCACATTTCTCCACCGTTTCCCCCAAAATAAAACCAGACAGTTGTCGGAGTGACATTTGTGTGCCCTTGTCACGGTGACGTCTGTCAGGGCTCGACAGCTTTACGGACTGTGGACTCAGCCATTAGAGGGTGCATTGTCACTCCCTCTCACACTCCCACCAACCTCAACTCCCATGATGCATGCTGTTTGGTGGAGGTGACATTTCCTGTCTGAGCTTTTTTAAAAGGCCAAGGCATGACTGAGGAAGTGAGCGAGTGAGTGAGTGAATTAGAAGGGAGAAGCACATAGAACTGGCTGATTTTAACAGCTGTACTTTATATACATGAGAACATGATGTTTCCATGCTGCTCAATAGCACTTCTGAAAATACTGAAGCCTTCTTGGATTTGTCGTCACACATCAACATGTGCTTTTCAGGTGTCCGGTCTCATACCTACTGTACCTGTGAATCTGCACTCCATTAAGACCATGATCTCATCAAGAGACAGCTTGTATCTGTAAGTTCCCTCTTCTTTCTCTATAACAGCGTGACTGTTCTGCTTTTAAACCGTGTGTAGTCTTACTTACTTGTAATCTCACTCTTATTCTCCCATCCATGTGGGTGCCACTCTAAACCATGGGAAATGGGAATGTCATGTTACTGGGCTGGTGTAAAGTGCTAGTGCTCACACACACACACACACACACACACACACACACACACACACACACACACACACACACACACACACACACACACACACACTGTGCAAATAGTAATGGCATGCATTAGTGTAGGCTGTGTGTATGCAGTAAGACATGCCACATTGAAGACCTAAGAAGACTTTTTTTTTTTTTTAAAGCCCATAGTGTATAAGATTCTGAATCTTGTTATACACTTTAAAACAGGTCTATAATGCAACCGTGTGCCCAGGTATGGAATAAACATTTTCTACGTATTGAGGTTATGTGGATAGTATACCAGCTCTTAAACACAGCATACTGTACATCCCCCACTTCCTAACCAATGTCCACACAAACACCATGCTCGCATGAATTAGGTCATGAATCTTATTCCAGCAATAACTACATTTGCCAGGCAGCCAACAATTAACACTAACCCCTTACCCCTGTGTGTGTGTGTGTGTGTGTGTGTGTGTGTGTGTGTGTGTGTGTCTCTGCATGGAAGCATTCTAATAAGTGGGCAAGCAAATGGGAGCAATTTTTTGCTGCCTGTTTATTAAACAATTAAACATAGCAGCACAAATCACAGAAAATGTATGACTGAGAGTGTGTGTGTGTGTGTGTGTGTGTGTGTGTGTGTGTGTGTGTGTGTGTGTGTGTGTGTATGATGGCTTGAGGCACTGCATGATCGTAATGTGCCTGAGTATAATTGTGTTAACAGTGTCACATTTACCAAATCCTATGAACTAGTCAAGTCTTCCAGTAGATAGAATACTGCATATATCCAATCCTTTATAAATCAGAATTCTCTTTTTGTGACTGGTTATGTTTGAGCTTTGACTTTCGAGGGATGTATTTTTTGCAGCCTCTTCCACTGAGCCAGGCATGCATCAGTGCTCCTCATGCAATATTAATACATGCTGTAATGAAAATCTAATATAATGAATGCAATTACGTCTCCCTCCTCTTCTCCTACACAGATATGAACACACAACCTCACTCTGTATCCTACCTGAGAAATGATTGCAGTATTACATAAATGTAATGTGTTAAAGGCACTCAGGGATGAGCATTCATATTTTGTTTCATTGTTATTACCTTTGTAACTAATTGTAACTCAGCTTGTTTGACCAAAGGGGGTACATGCCTCTAGAGGATATCCATGTTGTGATGGTCAGTAAAATTGGTTTATTATGGCATTTATGGGGGCCGTGGTTCATCGTTGTCACCGTGACAGGAGATGTGCATTAGACACCCTGAAAAGGCAGCCATAACACATGCCTCTCGAGGGAGCGAGAGCCCAGATAAAAAGATTTATCGACACTCGTAATCCTTCCTCGGCTGGCCACTACCAACGGCCCATGGAACTACGCACCGCCAAGCCAGCCAGCAGGGTTTGGTGTGGTTATCATCGCATCAAAGTGATCACCCCAGTGTGGGGTGAAGCTCTTTCGGCAGGTTTAAGACGCGGGGCTCACCAGCAGCAATAAAGATATGAGGCTGACTGCCAGCCTCGTCTTTGAACGGGACCTGCGCTGATATATGACGATTTGTCTTTCATGAACCCGGGATCACCGAAGTGAATCATTTGAGGATTTGTCGGGATGGTTCAGTCAATTCGGCGATGAAACCCCCACGATAGGGGAAGAAACTATCGGAAGAAGGAAAAAAAAGAAAGAAAAAAAATCACTGGTGTTACAGTCAGAGAAAATGTCAAGCTTGAAAAAAAAAACCACACACTTTTGCTTTGATCTTTAAAAATATCCAACCCTTGAGACTCAGGAAATCCTGGGCAGGGAAAAATCCCCATGCGCAACTCCTCCTGAATTTCCTTTGCGTCATTATCGTGTTAGTTCTGCATGTGTGAGAGTTTACCCATTAATATTAATGTGAACAAAAACCATTTCCCATCAAGCAAAGGAAGCATTTGCTAGTGTCAGCTATCCTGTCAAGGGTGGAGAGAGAGAGAGAGAGAGAGAGCATTCCAGTATGTGCTTTTCTTAATTGGCTCAGAACTATGCCCCTTGGAATCATCAGATTATTGCAATTTTTATAGCAAATTATTCTGGAGGTTGAATAAATGATTGTTTACTGTTCTGGGGGGGGAATGCTGGTTGGCAAAAGTCAAGTTCAATTCTTAATGTGAGGCCTAATAAGCTCTCTTCCAGAATCGAGAACATTTCATTATAACAACAACTTGATATGCAATTGAGTATTATTATGTTCATTGAATGCACACTCTACTACATTGAAGGAGACATTTTGTAAAGACCTAGTGTTGCTCACCACAGCTCCTTTGATTAAAACAAATGTGTGCAAGCATTTTTGTTCAACTTCAAATGTTTGAAAACTGTCCACATCTGGATGAAAAATGCTGACAGACATATTCTCTGCTCTGGTTGCTGTCCATGTCAAGCTGGTTGCTGATATGCAACGACCATTTGCTGCTCATAGGTCATACATGAGTGGACTCTCCATATGCCATTCTTCTTCCCTTTGCCTTGCACCACCACTGTTTGTGGGCCACAGTCAACCTCTTGGCTGAGTAGCATATGCTCCCCTCCTCTGGTGTGTCTGTGGTGGGTGATTGGGGGGGGGAGGGGGGGGACTGCTGCCTGCAAGAGGTCTCCCTTGTTGCTCTACTGTCCGTGAAGAATTTTTCTCTTTCTCTCTCTCTCTGTTTCACTATCTTCCTCTCTGTCAAACATACTCTCCTCTGCGCTCATAGTCTCTCTCATCCTCTCCACTCTTTCTTCCTCTCTCTCTCACACACACACACACACACACACACACACACACACATTTTGGATGTGTAAAAAAAGCAAAATGCCACACAGCTATTGTAATAAAACGTCTAACATGCACCAGATATGTGCTAGCACAAAGGGCAGAGGCTATTGCTCCATCCACACAGATGGGTGCTATCTAGGCTCACCTCCCAAGTCACTGTTGTGCCCCTCCACTTGAGTCCCACATCGTGCTCTTGTGATCATTGGAGGCTGACTAAACACTCTTCACTGCTATCCCTTCAGCCAGGGTATGTTTTACAGTAAGTCATGTAGATTCACACTGAAAGGGGTTGTGTGGGAGAACAGTATTTGTATGAGTGCAGATGTACTGTACCTTTCTTTTGTGTGTGTGTGTGTGTGTGTAGGTGTGTGTGCGTGTGCGTTCGTGCGCATGTGTCTGGGTGCCTGTGTGCATGTGTGTGTGTGTGTGTGTGTGCATTACAAATAGCTTCACATACACACTAACCCATGCCTTACTGTGCATTACCCATCTCCAGTTCTGTAGCAGCAGCCACTGTTCGAGAGCAGCCCTTTTTCTGTGGCGTTAGTACCATGGACAGCGACATGGCTTTGGCAGTGCAGCCTGGGGAGCCGGGGAGTTCTTATCGGGGGGAGTATTCATGAGCAGGGCCCGGTCTGGGCAGAGGCCAGCTCCGCGCTGTGGCTGTGCCTCGCCTTGCCACATACCGCAGGGCTGGACTCAGAGAGATATACAGCGCATTCTGTGGCTGCTCCTCCAGAGCTTAAAAAACGAATTCTCCTTGGTGCATGCTTTGTACATGGGCCGGGTTTCGATATGTGGTGGAATTGACAGCAGTATATGTGTTTGACTCCCAGCTATACAATATGGCTAAGAACTGATGTTCTCAGAGATTCTTGTGTGTCTAAGTAAATATCTGCAAATAAAAAAAGGTGTTATTACAGTGTTATAAAGTATGTACAAAGATAATCTGTTTTAGATCATTCACATGAATGAAATAAAAAAGGAAGGTTCTCTGTAAATTCAGGAATATAAGTCTGATATGTTTGCTGATATATAATGCAAAGATGTTCTACAGAAAATGTTCCAGCAGACACTTCAGTCAGTAATATAGAGGGCAATGTGAATTACCTTGCAATTAGTCTAAAGTTACAATCTCTTGAAACAAATTTCTATTTATTTCAACATTTGTTTTTTTATTTCACTGCATTGATTTTCTGCATTCAAATGGTCAACAGGCTGACGCACAAATCCTGCCTTGCAATCTGGCTTGCATTTCCAATCACGAGTATGCCTCGACAAACATACAGGGGAAGAAAATTGATTTTGAGACGTCTGGTGAAATATGACTGTGTCGCGGAGGGAGAACTCTCCAGACCGACCAATCTTTAGCGTCCATTATTTTATTATCATAGATGCAATTGTGTGTAAAGAGTTCATGAAATTGATATTTAATTGCCACACAAAATCTCAATTCACTATTCCCCTACTGACCTGCCATTACAGAATGTGCCAAATTAATTGTGAAAAATGGCACTGTTGTCTGTTGAGAAGGGTATATTAGCGCCTGTTCACTTTGCATTCTCAGTGCCTGTGATTTGTCTGGGTTATTCATGACCATTTTCACCCTTACTTCTGGAGAGAAATAAACAACCAGAACAATAAATAGTAACAACATTAATTATTGTGGGGTCTAAAGATCAGATCATAGATCACCAGGAGTGAAGGCTTAGCATCTGTCACACATAATGTATGACGTGAACCGAGGGAAAGGATTTCATCTAATTCATTCAATATTTGTATAGCCATTACAATGAACATTGTCTCAGTGTACTTTAAATAACTCACAGTGTGTAGGATAATAAGGCTACACTATATTGTGTTATTATTACAAAGTAAATGATGAAAAGAAAGGGAAGGGAAGAGAAGCACATGTGTGAACACATTGGGGCTCACACAACCAATAGCATGTATAAATTGTGTATGATTGTGCATCTGCGTGTGTGCGTGTGTATGTGTGTGTTTTACAGATTCACTGTACCTACCAAGTGTCTCATCATACTCCTTTTAAGATTATTCCCTTCTATTCCCTGAGGACATGAATATAATATATTTTTCGCAAATGAGACACAAAAATTACACTCTTCATATTTTAATGTGAGAAAAGACATTGAAGGTAGGCTACAATCCGAGTGGCAGACATATATACCCAATTACGAGAGCGCACTCATAAACTAGACATTACACAATTTATTTTGAGCTTGGCGGCCACCACTGGTATGAGCGTAAAGGTGTGTGAGCAGAGAGTATAAAGAATAACAGCACCATAAATGATAGCACCAGTAATGAATCTCGCCTTTTCTTTTTCAAATCTACAAAAGTTTGACAGGCTAGACAACTTAATTAGTTTATTGCAAGCTATTTCTGGGCACAATTGTTGCAAAGTCGAT